>NC_056751.1:498387380-498579880 GCF_019279795.1 Protopterus annectens
TGCAGCACTTTTCATACCTTCTGAGTTATCTTGCGGTCTATAATGCTGTTTCCTCAAACATGTATTTGTTTCTGATCATACCTATCAACCTCCTAGAGCAAAACATCTGTACAAAGCCTAACATGATGGGGGGACAAATAGGGGAAGATTGTACATATTGCTCTTACAAACATAGATAGTTGACAGTATTATAGGTTTTGCATTAGTATGACCTTTCTGAGGGATTTGGGGTCTTAAACTCATATGTTTATCATTATTTAATGACGTCAGTTCTCGGGTATTTGGCAGACAGGTACAGATTGTAAGAGGAACACACCACACATATGAGGCATACATCTGCACATTTGTACAGTTGCGAGGTATGTTTCTGATACTGGAAATCAATTTTCTTACACCAATACACACAATACATGGCGCCATCACAGGCCAGTTGCCATTACATTCCTATTGCAGGAAACACCCACCCAGAGGGTTACATTCCTCACACAGGCCAACAGGTGCTTATCCACACTAATTACTCTATCATGTACCTTATGTGTACGCCGGTATTTGCGCTTTCCGTCAGTGGCAGAGCTCACGTACGAGTATGGGGGACTGGACACTGTATCGGTGACACTGCATGACACCTTGAGGGATGCATGTCTTTTGAGTCTATTAACCTTCCATACTGACTTTCACAGGGCATACTTTGTCATTCACATTTGTGGAAATACATGTTTTTGTCTTGTACATGCTTTGTCATTTGTCCTGACGTCTTTCTTCTCACCTGTCCACCTAGTATCACTAGTTCTGTACATTTAATTAGGATGGGTTACCTTCATACCTCTCACCTGTACACATTATGGGTATACGCCCCGAGATTTGACCTATGATTCTGTTACATTTGTCATGATAATGTGCCTTTCTGGTAGATTGCTGGCAAGGCATGACGGACTGTGCGGTTAGGTAATCATGACTGACATTTCTATTTCATGATTACTAACTCTCATAACATTCGTATTCCTGACTACACAATTATTCTATCAATGTTCTGACTTTGTCTAGGGTATATTTAATATAGTCCCTATTTGTCTTTCATGTACTATGCCTTAGTCCAGCTGTCTTATTCTGACATTTTGGCAGGTATGGTTACCATCTTGGTCGTACGCATGTCCATCCATGATAATCACCTACATGACACTGATATAGGTCCCTACGTCTTCCCCCAATGGTTTACACAATATCCAGTAGATGGGTTGCACCTTTTTGGAGAATATAGGCGTGTGCTATACCCACATAGGTATATTGATCACTCCCATGGGGCATACCTAATAGATCTGTGCCAACCAACACCTTGGCCCATTTCTGCATACCCATGATTTCCATACCTGACACCCCTCCACAGTACCCATTAGACATGTTTAATGTGAGTGATAATAAAGTGTGAGGACACTTCCGAGCACTCCCCACTCTACGGATATCAGGTCGTACGTCATACATTCTATCGACCCATGTGTTATTACCCTTGCACCTGCTACTGTTGCATGTACACCTATATTGTAGTTGCACTTGTGACTTCTTTGGCATCAATGATGGTTCGCACTTCATACAGGATCAATTTTTGGGGTCCTGCAAAGGACACCTATATTCATGTTTAACGTGTAGACCCTGCAGGCCCTGTCACACTGGTACTTTCCGGGCAATGGTTTGGAAAGCATCGGTGTATTCTCCTTTCATGCATGTCTGTCTGTCTATCCATAATAGCTACACCGTGACCTATTTATGTACATGTGTTATATGTACAGGGACATATGTTTGTTGTGTATATATCTATTCATGTATTGTGTGTGTATAGATATATATGTATGTATGTACATATATACATATGTCTGTACATTCCTCATCTCATAATTTGCTTTGGTTTATGTCTGGGGATATATGTGTATATATATCTCCATATCATACCTTTCAACTGTACAGATTTCCGCTGCATATAAAGCTGTTTGCCTCTTATCTTTGGTCCATTTTTCATAACCTTGTGTCTATCTGGCAAGTTAGTGGCATATCATTAAAGACTGATGTTGGTAAATAATGACAAACATTTCAGGTTACGACTTCATACCCTTCAGAGAATCCATGCTAGTGACACACCTGTTATTCTATCCACTTTTCTATGTTTGTTAGGGAAATATCTGGGGATTGTCCCTATTTGTACCAGTTGTTGTCATGGCTTTGTCCGGTTTCATACTTTACGTGGTTAACAGGTATGAGCCCATGTACATAGAACGTGGGGAAAACACCATTCATTTTCTATTCTGTGAGCGGATTACACATGTGTAGGCGCACTTGCATATCCTTATTGTGGGTTACATATGTTTCAGAGATAATTGTGCTTACGTGAACTTTCATAATTCTGACCGTAACAGTTACATATCTGTATTCCAGTTTACAGACTGCTGCGAAACACACGTTCACCTTTACATATTTAAATGTGTGTACAGCACGAACACATTCATTACACTTTCAAGTTATATGTGCAGTGGTCGTAGGTCTCCCTCATTGATATGCATACCCATAGTACTTAGCTACATCAACATACGCCTCACCACTTCACCTACAAAACAGGCATCCATTCTCCTGCTGGGAAAAGGGCGGTACTACATATTATACATTCTCTATTGCCTACTGCTGTGGACTCCGGCTGCATTGTTAATCACTCCGAGGATATGCAGAACACCAAGGCATATAGTCCAGCCACATACAGGTCTTTGATTGTCAGGGTGTTCATGTAGTGGTCTGGGTTTAGGCTTGTCCACCTGGTGAATGGAACTTCCCTGGCCAAGTTCAAATGTCAGATGAAGCATATGGACAGGGATTATCTCCCTATTTTGAAGTTTTACATTTGTTTATAGACACAGTTGTTTGGGCACCTGTCAGCAGCTTATTCTGTTAGCATTACATAATATGGGTGGTGTTGTTACAGTCCATGCTCCACGGTGAGGGGTGTTCCCATTCACATTTGACTATTACCTGTATACAAAAATCGTATCACAAAATATCGCAAAATGGATAATAAAAACTTCATCCACAGGAATCAAGCAGAGCAATCCAAAATTTAAGTTAAATGGAGAAAAAATAATAGACATGAGTTAGAAAAAATTTTTAGAGCATTTAAATATCTAACACTTACATTTCATTTAATGATATTTAAATGCTCTAAAAATTTTTTCTAACTCATGTCTGATGAAGCCGAATGGTGAAAGCGCTTACTTCTGTTAATAAAACTGGACTGTTCGAGTAGTCCGCGTTATTTTTTCTCCATTTAACTTAAATTTTGGATTGCTCTGCTTGATTCCTGTGGATGAATTTTTTTTATTATCCATTTTTTTATTATCTATTTTGTGATATGATTTTTGGACATAACCACAGGATTCTTTACCCTCTGGTGTTGTGCCTGCTTATTTCTATTATTACCTGTATACAGTCATACAGGGATTATTATTTTGGACATGAAGTGACTACAGGTATGCAGTTGCACATTACTCAAGTGTGAAGGGTTGTTTCTGTAAATATGTACGGACCATACCTCTCAACCTCTTAGACCACCAAACCTGCGCAAAACCTACATGATGGGGGGACAATTAGGGACACATTTTAACGATTGCTCTTACAAGCTTAGAACGTTGATAGAATAACTAGGTTTTGCATTAGCATGACTTTTCTGCAGGTTGTGGAGTCTTAAACTCAGGATATTTCTCATTATTTAGTGACGTCAATCCTCAGCTATTTACCACACTGGTGCAGATTGTTGGAGGCACACACCAACACTATGGGGAAACCTGTGGTCATTCTTAGGGTTGCCACCTTTTCAAATGCCCAAAGTGGGACATGGTCTGTAGAGATGTCAGATTTTCCAGGACAAAATATACCTACAGCCGTGCAGTCTTAAACTCAGGATATTTCTCATTATTTAGTGACGTCAATCCTCAGCTATTTACCACACTGGTGCAGATTGTTGGAGGCACACACCAACACTATGGGGAAACCTGTGGTCATTCTTAGGGTTGCCACCTTTTCAAATGCCCAAAGTGGGACATGGTCTGTAGAGATGTCAGATTTTCCAGGACAAAATATACCTACAGCCGTGCATAGTAAAGAACTTTAACCTTTTTTATACATATAATAACTTATTCTAGTAACATTTGAATTGCTTATGCTACTTCACATAACATATAGAAGTTTCATATATAAGATAACTGTTTTATGTGACTATTAAAGAAAATTAGGAAATAACTTTGTTCTAAACTCTCAGGACATTTGCTATGTCTTGATTTTTTTCACAGGACACAACTGCCTACAGAGGGACTGTTACTCGCAAAGTGGGACAGGTGGTGACCCTAGTCATTCTGCGAATATCCAGACAGTTGAGTGGTATGGCATGGACCTCTGTAATACGCTGTTGTGTTCTGGCACAGCAGAAGCTCAGCATTATAGACTGCAGTCGGAACGTGCTGACAACAGTTGGGTTTCAGACTTCATACTCCAGACATTAATGCCAATGTGCAAACTGTTATTCTATCAAATGTATATGTTTCTAAGAGCTATCTTTACAGATTGTCCCTGTTTTTGGACCTTTGTCTCACTTATATTCATGGTTCTGTCCAGATATCTTGCTCACACAGATTGACAGGTATGGTCGGTCACAACTGCACACAGTCAGTTTCCCTCACACTTGATCAGGGTTGACCTGTTTACGTCAGTGTCCTCCTCACCCTCATGCCGTTTTCCACTTTGCAAATGTGTGCATTATATTCTCCCTCCTATTCGTATCTGGACACGTGCGTCACGGGAAGGTATTTTATCCTGGGTGGTAGGTTATGCATGCCCACTTAGGGCTGGACAGTGTCATGGACCTCCACTGCACGTTCTGACTTGTGTACAGATATCTACTGGATTGGACATCATGTCGTCATACCCATTCTACTATTTACACAAGTTAGTCATCCCATGAGGGATATCCCAAAAATTGGACTAGACTAAAACAAGTTAGATAATGAAAATTTTGTGGCTTCACGAAAATGTGCAGGGGGTTTTACATGCAGGGGATACATGGTTTGCAATCCTGACACTCCCTAGGGTGACAATACCTACTACATATGCATAGGGGTCACTGTGTGTGGCTGTTTCTGCAACAAACCAGTGGACCAAGTATGGCTGGATTTAGTGGACGTTCTGGTATGGTGGCAGGTTGTGTGTTGTGCAGGGTATGCTGGGTAGGCCATTATGCATCCAGGTGTGTTGAGCTTGTAATGGCCAGTTCCCTCAGGACCCATCTGTGGGTATGTGATGGTGATGTATCTATACATTTGTCTCGCATATTTCCATATTCATATGTTTGTGGGATTGTGTTCTACACTAAACTAATTTGAAGTTTTGTCCCTTTTTCATAAGAACCTCTACTACAATCCTTCACCAATTACTCCAAAATGTCTTTTGCTGGAAGTGTAAAAATTCTCAAAGCTTACTAGAAATGCTACATGTGAAATGTGCTACAGTTAACAGCTGCTTTGGTTTCCTTTTACTTAAGAGTGTGCTTTCCATTTCATCTTGGTTTTCTTTCCTTTGAGTGTGCTTTCCATTTTGGAAGAGTTTGCTTTTACCGGGAGTGTAGTAACGGCTGCAGGCAGGTTACAGGTTACATTTCATTTTACTTTTAAAGCACTGCATTTCAGCCTGGTTTCCTTTACAAGTTACATTTTGGCTTGGTTGCACTTTTAGTAGCACTGTAGCTTCCTACCGGGAGTTTTATTAAGTGTGTGTTCCATTCGTTATTGCCAAAGGAATAACTATCCTTAATATTTTTTACTTAAAATTTGCCATAGGACTTTTGTTTACTTCAGAATTTAAGACTTAGCAGTTTTTTTCTGCAGATAACTATAAAGTGCATATACGTATAGCTGAAGCATTGTGAAAACATGTAATTTAACAAAATATATACTCATAAACCAAACCATGATAACTAGATCAGTTTTATAATTAAATTTTAGTATATTTTATAGCAAAACTGAATAAATAAATAAAATAATAATCGAAGAATTTTAAAAAGTACTCCATGGTATGCAGGGTATATGCCTGGCTAAACCAACATTTTACCTGTGTTTATTTGGCTTTCAGGTCTACACCCTTCATCAGTATAAAATAATTCCACTTGTCCAACATTTAAAAAGGAGACACAATTAAATCACATGCTTCAGCCAACCTATCACACTAAACAATAATTAAATCTTAAAGAAAAACACCAAATAAATAAATAAGTAAAACACCATAATAAAATATCAACATTTAAATAACATATACATTTCATAAATATATACCTATGTTCAATATACCGTAAACAATTATAAGTGTGTGCACATACATACATACACATACAAAATCCTATATAATCCTGCACCTATATGTAGGAAATTAAGTGTTTTTTCACCTATATTATGTCCTATTTTATCTGCCTATTCTAATATTGTTGAGCATGAGTTGCGTCTATATTATAGGAAGAATAATAAGAAAGTTATAAAAAAAAAAAAAAAAAAAAAAAAATTTTTTTTTTTTTTTTGCAATGTCTGTTGTTTGCAGCTGTTTCTACATGAGATTGTGTTTCTTTCCACTTCAAGCTTTACTGAGGTTAACATGGTAATATATGAACTGCAACTTAGTAATGATTTAAGTATAGAATTGTTGGGAGTGCCAGCATTCGGATACACATTATGTAGCATGGACTCTCTGTATCGCTGTTGTGTTCTGGCACAACAGAAGCTCAGCATTATAGACTGCAGTCGGAACGTGCTGACAACAGTTGGGTTTCAGACTTCATACTCCAGACATTAATGCCAATGTGCAAACTGTTATTCTATCAAATGTATATGTTTCTAAGAGCTATCTTTACAGATTGTCCCTGTTTTTGGACCTTTGTCTCACTTATATTCATGGTTCTGTCCAGATATCTTGCTCACACAGATTGACAGGTATGGTCGGTCACAACTGCACACAGTCAGTTTCCCTCACACTTGATCAGGGTTGACCTGTTTACGTCAGTGTCCTCCTCACCCTCATGCCGTTTTCCACTTTGCAAATGTGTGCATTATATTCTCCCTCCTATTCGTATCTGGACACGTGCGTCACGGGAAGGTATTTTATCCTGGGTGGTAGGTTATGCATGCCCACTTAGGGCTGGACAGTGTCATGGACCTCCACTGCACGTTCTGACTTGTGTACAGATATCTACTGGATTGGACATCATGTCGTCATACCCATTCTACTATTTACACAAGTTAGTCATCCCATGAGGGATATCCCAAAAATTGGACTAGACTAAAACAAGTTAGATAATGAAAATTTTGTGGCTTCACGAAATGTGCAGGGGTTTTACATGCAGGGGATACATGGTTTGCAATCCTGACACTCCCTAGGGTGACAATACCTACTACATATGCATAGGGGTCACTGTGTGTGGCTGTTTCTGCAACAAACCAGTGGACCAAGTATGGCTGGATTTAGTGGACGTTCTGGTATGGTGGCAGGTTGTGTGTTGTGCAGGGTATGCTGGGTAGGCCATTATGCATCCAGGTGTGTTGAGCTTGTAATGGCCAGTTCCCTCAGGACCCATCTGTGGGTATGTGATGGTGATGTATCTATACATTTGTCTCGCATATTTCCATATTCATATGTTTGTGGGATTGTGTTCTACACTATGGCCTGTCTGCTTGTTTTGCAGCTGTTTCTACATGTGGTTGTGTTTCTTTCCACTTCACCCGCTGCCCCCTCGTACACCTCCGGTTCACCTTTTCTGCTTATGACACAGTATCGCCTTTGAGGAATTTACCATTAAACACCCACCCCTCACACGCAAATTCCTCACACCCCATAGAGCACTACTTTGGTTGTTGGCCCATGACACGGCCAGAGTTACACATTGACTACCCTACATGTGTCGGGTACCTTACTGGTTGTGTGGACTACCCTGCCATGTTTGCTTCCACATGCTATACCTCATGCACATAGGTACACGCCCATACTTCACTTTCATTACTTGGTTGGTGTATCCAGGTACTACCCATTCGACTGTGTCACATACATGTTTGGATTATACAGCTGCCTTCCGGATTTTGCCAGCCTGTTGTACTCATTGGTAGGATGGCACCTTTTCCTATGTCCAAGCTATTCCTTACACATGTCCGACTGTTGTGGACAATGCCTCCCCACAGTCGACGGTTGTGTTTCCACCTTTTCAATTGGCCACAGTGTGACATAGGGTTACCACCTGTCCCACTTTGCGAGGGACAGTCCCTCTTTGGGCAGTTGTGTCCTGGCATGTAATTGTAAACATGGCAAATGTCCTGACATTTTAGGACAAAATGATTTCTTATATTTTATGTGATAGTTGCATTAAACAGTTATTCTGTATCTGAAATACCTAAATGTTATGAGAAACAGAATAAGCAACTAAACTGCTACAAGAATACGCTTTTCTGTAGGCAAAACAGTTACGTTCTGTCCTTTGTACTGGCCATGGGTATGTGTCAGCCTGTAAAATCTGATGTCTGTACCAAACATGTCCCACTTTGGCCATTTGAAAAGGTGGCAACCCTACTGTGACATTTGTGGTGAACACAGCATATTTTACAGGCCGACACATACCCACGGTCAGTTTGGCAGATAGAACTTACAATTCTTGCCTATATCTAAGCTTATTCTTGTAGCATTTTGGTATCTTATTCTGTTTGTCATGACATTTATGTAATATACGTTAGGTGAAATATGTTTAATGCAACTATTGCATGACGTCTACAGAAGAATTATGTCCTATATTCTCTGGACATTTGCCAGTTTTACATGTTTGTGTCAGGACACATCTGCCCACAGAGGACTGTCGCCGTAAAGCAGGACAGGTGAGCCAATCTTGGTGACCGTGCGGATCATACTGTTCCTTTCGGCCTACATGTGTCCGTATTGTTATGGCTATTTATATGCTCCTTCTGTTTCATTTATACGATGTTATTTCCTATCATATTTGGTATGTGAAATACGGACATACCTTTTGTATGTGACTATTACATGACTTGTGGGATATGATTCAGACATACGGTCAATACATATATCTACATTTCTCCTTGTGTATTTTGTTATGGACACATCTGCACAGCTATGTTCCCTCCCTCACATTATGGGTCGGCTGGTGACCCTCTCCGTTGGACTGGATGTACCTACTGGCGGCGTGCTAACATATGATATGTTTCACTTCCACATGGTATAGCTATCAACACTACATTGGACTATGGGCACATGGTTTTCATGTCATTTATTCAAGGGTAGGGACCCGTTATTCCCTACCGTGCATTTGTGTTTGATTCTTAATTTTCTGTTCGCAGGGACTATGCTTTGCATACGTTTCAGTATCCATGGACACTGATAGGTACGATTACTATTGCTGGTGGAATATAATATTCAGCAGTTTAGGTTGCTCCTTGACAGCCAACATTGACACGCCTCCCTACTCAACTTCGATACGCCCCTTGCACTTGTGCACATTTCCTATGCACGTGGCTGTGGCGGCTGCACGCCTTCATTAATATGCATATGACGCGACTACTCCATATATATGCCGCATGGCCGGCGCAAGCCTTACGCCGGCCTTGCACCGAGCTTCATGAATGCCAGGGTATATGTTATTTAAATTTTGATATTTTATTATGGTGTTTTACTTATTTATTTATTTGGTGTTCTTCTTTAAGATTTAATTATTGTTTGGTGTGATAGGTTGGCTGAAGCATGTGATTTAATTGTGTCTCCTTTTTAAATGTTGGACAAGTGGAATTATTTTATACTGATGAAGGGTGTAGACCCGAAAGCTTTATAATAAAGTGTTGGTGTGATATAGAGTTTGTGTTTGACATATTTTGAGCAGTAGCACCGGTGTTAGCTTTGTTTGTTTATTTGGCTTTTGGCAGTTTTTTGCTTCTATTGAACTGCTGGATTCTGTTTGTCTTCATGAACGCAAGAGGCCTGAACTTGCATGTATAGTATATAAAAAATAATAGCATTATTTTCTACTAGTGACTAGCACTGTGACAGAGGCGGACTACATTCTCTGGTAATTGTTGTAATCCCCACCCTCCAGCCAGATTGCTGTTTAATACCTTTTAAAGCCTTACCAGGTCACAGCCTAAATGGAGTTTGTTTAATTTTGTGGAATTCAACAAAAGATACCTATCCATCAGCCTTTAATTTCCTCTCATAACTGCATCTGGCCATAACTCACTACTGAGTGTCTGCTAATGGCCAGGAAGGATGTCCTCACCAGCCACAATGCTAAGATCACTGTTTACTCATGTTGATTACTAAAGGCATAATGAAAGGCCACATATGTGGCAGATGACCATGTATAACAGCTTACTGAAGAGTTGTGGCCATACTTCTCAACTATACAGATTTTCGCAGAATGTCCAGATTGTGGCTTTATAATTTTGCTTCATTTTGATAAAATTCTGGTTTTCCAGCAAATTGGTGTCAAATAATTAGACTGACTTCAGAAAATAATGACAGCAATTTGAGTTTCAGACTTCTTATCCTTCAGGCTAATGAAAAACCTGTGATTCTATCAAATTTCTAAGTTTGTAAGAGCAATATTTAACATTTTTCCCTATATTTGGACCTTTATCCCATTTTATTTATGGCTTTGCCCAGATTTCTTGCTCTAAAAGGTTAAGAGGTATGTTCCTATTTATAAAAGCCATAACAAGGACATTCAGCTTGGTTTACTTTCCTTTGAGTGTGCTGTCAGAGTTTGCTTTTACCGGGAGTCTGCTAATGGCTGCAGGCAGGTTTCATTTTACACATGTAGGTGTGTGTCTGTATGCAAAATTCCCCTGTTAAATAGGCAGGCTGGTTACAGTTACTCAGACTCAAACCCTGCACCTTGGGTACAGGTTAGCAAGAGCCTGCATTCCCTACTCACCACCACTTGTGATTTTTGCCTCATAAAATCTGTGGTTTTCTGGATTTTTGTATCAAATCAGTGAGGACTGAATTCAGTAAATAATGACAGACACTGGAATTTCAGATGTCATATTCTTCAGAAAATACATGGTAACACAAAACCTATTATTCTAGCAATTTTCTAAGTTTATAAGATCAATATTTGAAATTTGTCCCTATATTTGGGGCTGCATTCCCCCCTTATTGGCTTTGTCCAGGTTTTTTGTGTTTAAGAGGTTGAGAGCTATGGTGAGAACTGAATTCACTAAATTAAGTTTATTTAAGTAACATTTAAGTTTCAGTCTTCCTATCTTTCAGGAAATGCATGGTGGTAAAACAGCATTTTATTCAAGCAACTTTCCAAGATTATGCAATGTTTAAAATGTGTCCCTGGTTTTTGGGCTTTTGTCCCCCCCAATAAATTTTGTCTTTTCCCAGATTTCTTGTGCTGCAAAGTTGAGAGATACAGTTGAGTGTCAAGTGGATTTTACAAGGAGCTGAGAGCTTCAGGGGAAGAGAAATAGTGATGTTTATGCCAAGTTAGCTTGCATTGTTAGTAGCACAACAGGTAAAATACTTGCTTTTGATGCAGAAGGTCGTGGGTTCTACTCCCACAGTATGTGTAGATGCATTGCTGATACTGTGTTGTACTTTTAAAGGGGATGGAGGCTGCAGTCTTGAGAATGTCCTTTTTGGCCGAGATACCTAGTAACTATGAACCTGTAATCAGTTTGCCATCCATTCCCTATTGCAATATTAGTACTTATCTTTTTTTAATGTAACACAGGCAATTTGGGGCCATATTTTTGTTGTCTGTTCAGTCTGCATTTGAAAGCTGATATCTCACAATTCCACTGGTGTGGAAGGGGTTACATAACTATGTATGCAAATTGTATGTTAATCAGCGTACAGATTTGTATCTATTTTTCATGGGCTTTGTCCAGATTTTTGATGATTCCAAGTTCAGATGTATGATACAAACCTACTAGAGAGCACAGCATTCTTGACCTGATTCTTACAAATATGATTGCCTCTTGCATTATTCCCCTAGTATCTCCTTCTCCCAGTGAAGGCTGGCCTCAAACTCATAACCTCCTCTTTGAAATCCCTAACAGCAAATGCCACTGAATTTAAGGACTACAAATAGGCCGTTCTCATGTAATCTATGAAGAAATATCAAAATTCATTTATGACTGTACCATCCCTGAACTTCATACATCAAAAGCTTCACTAACAAATTCTACTCCTATTTAGAAATCTGCAAAGAGCTAGCACCCCCTTAAAAAAGTCAAGTATCATGAGAAATTCAAAATTAAACCACTGTGATTGTCCACCATTAAAATTATCCATACAACAAAATAAAGAGGCTTCTTAAATTTTATAGCAAATCCTATTCCCCCTCTTCTCAAGAAAAACATAAAGCATCAAAAACATTGAAAAAAAATGATAAAGCACTACTACACCCACTAAGGAGCCCATGACATTAGGCTAACCTCTGAAGCCACATATAATTGTAAAACATCCTTAGCTGTGTTAGAAAACTAGGAAGCAATACCCTGCTTACTGTAAAATTATTAATAACACCACCTATCCCCACCCAACTGCCATTGTCAATATCCTTTCAGACTTCATCCCCTAGATTTTTATCCAAAGCCCTGAAGAACCTGGATTATACACTCCCCCAATTATTACTAAAATGGTCGCCTACTAAAAGAGTTATTCAAAACCTAAAGTACCTCCTCCATATGATCTGGCACTATACCTTATTGCTTACTTAATAGTCTTAAGCATGCCGTTGCAGGCCCACTGCATAAACTGTTTAACCTAGTTGTAGGTACTGGTTTTGTTTCAGAAGAATTGTACACACCAGTGGTGGTGCCCCTCCATTAAGGTGGCCATACAGTCAGGTAATTATAGAATATGAGCCTTATACGCCTCATCTGCACAACCATGGATATAAGATATATCATCACAGTTATCATAGGAATTAAAAGGCATATAAGTCAAGAGTGAATGCAGATACCCACCCTATTGATGTACCTTCCCAGTTTTAGAGCAGCAAAACAGTTCAGGCCCAGAATTAATTTATGGGTACCCATTGAGTTATTAGGGTTCATCCTGAAAGATGCCATAGTTTCAGTCTATTTAGTCTGTTGTGTCTTTTGGCTTTTCCCAGTTAGGGGTCGCCACAGTGGAACTCCAGTCCGCTAATGATTTTCAATGTAATAAAAAGATGGGATAAATGTCAGATTATAAACTATCCCTCAAGGGTGTTTTGTTTATTTATATTTTGGTGGAGATTCAGATTGCTAAGTTCTGTTGTTTGTGATGCTGTTTGTCTTGTGGAGATACAAGAGGTCAAGGAGGGTGCATTTTTAATAACATGGAATGCAAGACATGGATCTCCATCTATTCTAGCAACTTTCTAAGATTATGCAATGTTTAAAATGTGTCCCTGGTTTTTGGGCTTTTGTCCCCCCAATAAATTTTGTCTTCCCAGATTTTGTGTGCTGCAAAGTTGAGAGATACAGTTGAGCTTGAAGCCTGTATTGGTAACCAAACATTTTAGACCAGTAATATTTTTAGTTAGGAGCCACTAAGGTCTTTCCAGTAGTGTTCATAGGGTTATAAGTAGTTCTAGGCATGGAGTGAAGGAGATCACAGAGGAGCTTAGCCCAGTTACAGAACTGCCTTAGAGCAATGTTAAATAATTAAGTCACACAGTAGGCAAATGAAGGCTGAGGGGATCAGACCTTGGACTACAAGTAACAACTTGTTAACAGCTCAAAGCCATAATCCTCGTTGTTAACTGCCATTCAGATGTGTCTGGACAAGTACATACCAGTTGTATAGTATTCTATAACTGATCTAACTAGGGCAGATTACTGAAGGATTATAACTTCTTTTGACCTAGGTGAGATGCCTTTAGATATCAGTTGTGCTAACATAAGGATTATTTGATCACCAATGTTATATGGTGGTTAAAGGAAAGAAGGTTAACTATGGTGTCAAGATCCCTTACTACCATATCATTTTGGATTGGGTTGCTGACAAAACTATTATTGAAGATGCCATTTTTTTTGTAATTATATGCAACAATACTACACTTTTTTGCATTTAAATTTTTCCCTTTTTCAGGACACTGTTGGTTTACAAGAGTTAGGTACTGCTACAGTGATGTATCAAGGGTTTTCAGACAATGACAATAACATCTAACTTGTAGTCATTGGCCAACTTCTATAGTCATGGGTCTACATTGATGATTTGGCAGTCAGAGTTTATGCCAGAAATGGGGGTTCTCAGAGCTGATCTTTGTGATATACCACTTGATACTTGCCTATTTACTGAGGAGGCATCTGCTACTTTAAATGTTTTTGCCCTATTTTTCAACTAGTTTTTCTATATGCATTATCATGTAAGAGTCTAGTTTTAGGTTTCTTAGTTCATGTGCAATACGAGCACGAGTTGGTGTCAAATTCCTTAACTAGATCCAGATAGGCTGTGTAGACTGAGTGACCACTATGCACTGCATCTGTGACCTTCTCAAGGAACTGTACCATATTAAGTGGATGTGACCTCCATTTGACAAAACCAAACTGCAGATGGTACAGGTGTATGAGATTTTTGATATAGCAGTTTATGACATCGGACATGATGCATCCCATTCCCTGTCAAATTTGACTAGTTAGGTTGATAGATCTATGGGTCCTGGGATTATCTTTGGGTTCCTTTTATGAAGGGGTATGGCAACTGCAGTTTTCCATACTTCAGAGATATACCTTGTTGACATCTAAAAGTATGAGGACACATGTGCCACTATTTATTAGATATTTGAGTAAATTGTCTGGATGCATGAAAGCTGTATTTTTTGGATTATGATAGCATATTTAGTTAATGTTCTATTATGATATTAGGGATTGCAAGGGACTCATGGATTTGTGGGATTTCAGTTTCTGTTTACAGGGTAAAGCTGACTGTAAATTTATCTGCAAGTATTTGGCCATGTCTTTCAAGTCAAAAAATGTTGCTATTTTGAAGTAATTCAGAACTCTGTTTTGGGCTGTTTATTAATCTTCTGATTTAATAAAAAAAAGATTTTTCACTATCCTTGAATTCAAATGCTAGTTTTTATTCCTATTCATCTTTGAACTTCCTCTTAGCAGCTTTTTATTTTTGCAATCTTTTCCACAGATTCTTTAAAGTGGGTAAATTTAGATTTGGTATTGGACTTCAAATATTTTTTTTATATAGATCTTGTGTATAATATTAAAATAACAGGGTAGCATTTTTTTGAATTTCCCATTATATTTGATTCTAGTTGGGACTGCCTACATACTTTTCCAGGTAGGATTAGAACTCTATTGTATAAACAGCAACTAAGGCTGCATAGGAACTGGTGATACTACAAGTACATTTTGAGACGTCATCATAGAGTTTGAGTAGGTTTGTTTATTTGAATTCCTTATATTCTGATTTGTTCCCTGGAGAATGTACAAAACTTTAAATACAATGGTTAGTTCTTTGTGGTCATATTTAACCAGGAAGGGATGTAGGAGCTATGTTGGTAGAGACAATGTCTAGAACATTTTGCTTCCTATTAGAGTGGTTATTCCAGGGAGATTTTGTGTATACTCACATTTTGTGGTATAGATGTACCTTTTCATTGACAATTAATTTATACCATCCAACATAAAGTGTTTTTTCATTGTGGCTATCTCAGGTACATCTAGGAATATTTCATGTTCACCCTGGGACATTGTGGCTATCTCATAGGTACATCTAGGAATATTTCATGTTCACCCTGGGACATTGTGGCTATCTCATAGGTACATCTAGGAATATTTCATGTTCACCCTGGGACATTGTGGCTATCTCATAGGTACATCTAGGAATATTTCATGTTCACCATGAGACATTGTGGCTATCTCATACGTACATCTAGGAATATTTCATGTTCACCCTGGGACATGGTGGGTATCTCATAGGTACATCTAGGAATATTTCATGTTCACCCTGGGATGTTGTAGGTATCTCATAGGTACATCTAGGAATATTTCACGTTCACCCGTGGACGTGGGTGGTGCTCAATAGACGGTGTTATAAATTGGTAACTTATTTTGTTTAAGGTAAGCAGGAGTTCAATTTCCTCTCTTTTGGTCTTGGGGAATCTGCCTGGAAGTGATATGGCTTCTGATAAATAAGGAAATGCCCCAGTAGTTCCCTCAAGTATGAATGCATGATAAGTGCTATATTTACAGTGAAACCAAACTCATTTGCAGCACATACAGTGATATGTTCAAGTTGCAGGAGGGCCTCAAGGTCAGGCAGCTTGTTATTGAGACTTCTGACATTGAAAACAGCAACCTTAATATAATTACAATTGGAATTTGCTATAATTTTATTTATGGTGGAATGCTCAGTGGTCAGTGTCCATAATAAGGTGGTATGGGGGTTGCAAGCAAAACCCATTGGCAGGGGAAGTTTAACTAATCCTTTCTAATAAAAAGTTGATCTATCTACAACCTCATCCCAAGCTGACACATACTAAATACTCCTAGAATGATGACAAGTATTTAGCCAATTGTTGAAGCCAATTACCTTTTCATTGTATTAAAGCATAATTCTGTTTGAAGGTAGGATTCTTTTCAGGACCAGAGTCTTACTTCCATTTGACACATGCACAGTGAGATCTAGTATGTCAGGTTTGAGCTCCTCACGTCAGTCACAACACATGGTCTACCATGAGGTCATATTGGCCAGTGTATCAGACTGAAGAACCTTTACAACCTCAAGGATCCTGGTGCCAGAAAAACAACTGTCACCCTGTCATTATCTAGACTTGGTAGCATGAATTCTGTGTACCTGACAACAGAATCAGCAGTTATAAGGGCAATGCTATTTGTCCTTGGGGGGGTTAGGGATAGTACACTGTTTTCAGTCTGCAACCTGGTAGCAATTTATTACTTTTGAGGGTGGTGGTATCATGATTATAGATTTCTGCTGAAGCATGGTCTTTCTGATTCTAGAAGGCTTGGGAGTAGGTTTTTGGTAACCACGGCATACATTTGTTAGGTATGTTTGTTGTTTGTGCAGAGGTGTGGGTGGTAGTATGCAATGTTCACAGACCATCTTTTTTGGAGATAGGGGTGTTGTGTAAACTGTTCCACCTCTCACAGACTATATCATACATGTCAAGTTCATTACGAGTATCCGACACTTTATACACTGCCTAAGAAAACTATACTACTATGAGTTTGGCAATAGAAGCGAAGCAAGTCTGTTGGTCTTCCATATCAGCCTGTGAGCCTAGATCTTACAAACATAAGTGCCCCAAAATATAGCTAGTACATTTATCAATAGGTGCAAGAACCTTAAGCAAAACAGGTCAAAACAATCAAGGTAGCAGCAATGGAAATAGTAAATAAGCCTATAAGAAGTTTATTCAACAAGCAGAATGCAAATGATAGCAATGTGTGAGAAAGAAAACACTGCATGTACCTGAAAAATAAGAACAACAGAAACATATACACTGCACTGCTGCTCAGTAGCACACTGCCACTCAGAATGCAGCTAAGGGCATTAACACACTCAATGTATGGGAAAACTGCACTGCTGAAAAGTTCATGTGAGCACAGTGACCAGCATCAAAAACAAAACAAATGGATGGATCACCTGGAAGTGGAAATTCAGAAAAGCAATCATTGGCTACTATTCAGGATCAACTGCCTCAGCACTGTGCGATGTATGTCTGAGAGCAACAGCATGCAAAACACAACAATATAAAGCAAGCAAGAAAACACTATTAACCAAATGAAACTCAATGTCTATTAATGTCAGAATTTATGAAATGACCATAACAGCAGTAAATTACATTATCTCACAAGACAACTATGACAGCAATGCTTTAAAATGGCGCTAAAACACTAGGATAATTAAGCTGCTTCTCCAAATTAGGAAATAAGCTACAATATGCTAGCAATAATAAGAACATCCCCGATGTTGTAAAGACTGTCAAATCTCAAATCTAGTGTAAGGTCAAATCTGGTTACAGCAATTGCTAAGCTGTTCAGCACTCCAGACAAAAAGAGAGCAGTGTCTCACAAATTAGAGCAGTGTATAGCAAGCAAAAAAATGCAATTAGTCAATCAGAATTCAACTTAAAACAAAACCATCAGAGTCTGCACACCACAAACAGCAGTAAATTACTTTCCTTTTACAAGGTAACTCTTACAGCAATGTTCTAAAATGTCCTCTAAGAAGTAAAATAATTATGCTGTCTCCCAATCATTAGCTTAATTAGGAACTACATACCAAGTCCTAAAATACTGAGACTGAATGACTGAAAATCTGAATTTACATATATAAAGTGAGATTGCCATTTCTCAGAATATTCCCTTTTTTCCAAGGTATGGTGATGTCAAAGTTGTTATATAAAAATCCAAAAGGTGAGGAGTTGCAGTTTGGCTTGTCCACTTGCAAAAAATACGTTTAAAGGATGAGTGATGTCCAATAATCACTCTTCTCCTGTTTTATTTTTCGGTGGGGAGGAGCTTGTCAGTCTTAGTTTTAACATTTCAAGAGAGAGCCCATGCCTCGTGTTTTTTTTTTTTTTTTTTTTTTTTTAGAGAGCATTAAGGAAAATGTATGAAGTCTGTATCATTCATACTAAACAGAGCATTAGTATGAGAATACATCCCTGCTCTATGGTAGATGGCTTCATTAGTACCAGTTCACGAAAGAGGGTCTACACATCAAATAAATACAACTTTAGACCTATAAGTGCTACTGTTATTTGATGAAGAATCAGGCAGAAAAATCAAAACAGAACTTATCAAAACAACATACAGAAATTACTTGTTTAAACCATGGGCTGCACACAAGTGCATTGCGAATATCAAGTGATACTATGAGAGGTTATAGCAGCACCTAACCAATGACTGACAACGAATGCTGTTGACTGTGACCTTACTTAGGTATTCAGCACTAGTAATGTCTTTCGGCTTTTCCCGGTTAGGGGTTGCCACAACGGAACGCTGGTCCGCTTATGATTGGCAGTAGATTTTTACAGTGCCAAGGTGCCAGCCCGATGCCCAACCTTCAACGAAGGCACACCCATTCACACATGCACCTACCTGCATGTCTTTAAATGTCACTCAACCATGTGGAGGACATGCAGACTCCACACAGAAGGCGCTCCAGCTGAAAATCGAACCAGGGAACCTCTCACTTTTTTTAATAAATGCATTATGTAGCAGTATATGCATAGTTCAGTGAGCAAAACACTGAATAAGTGATATAGGACACAACAAGTCAAGGTACGTAGGCAGTCACCTGATCCATATCAATGCTGGTTAACAGTGGAGACGCTCAGGCTTCTATACTGTAACATTTTTTTTACATATAAAAGTAGGAAATTGATTCCAGAATGCTAAACATTCTAATGACTGTCAAATGGTAATATAACTCATGTTAAAGCTCTCCAACATGGCCTACAAACGATATGGGATTAGTCAGAAAACCCTCCCAAAAAACACCAAGGATGCAAGCCTCTAACAGGAATAATATAGGCCCTTTCACTCCTATATATCACCTTAATCAAATACAGCAAATCTAGGGGCACATCAATGGTGGGGGTGGGGTGACTTTTTATAAAAAAAAAAAAAAAATGTCATTTTGACAAAATAACATGCTCCCAAACCCAAAATTATATTTCTTCTATTTTTCTACTGGCCTTGACTTTAATGTCAGCTAGTTCTAGTATCATGGCAGTTGGTAAATAGGGTACAGATTATTTAAAAATACATTACCAAATAAATGGTCAACCTTTTAAGCTAGTTGACCTACTTGCTGAATTCACTTTCAACTACCCTTTACTACTTTCACCAATTGTACTACTTTTTCCACTTTTCACATATGAAGTACTCATGTTTCTTCCATGCATTTATACATGCTTTATCCACAGTGTTTTAAGTGTGTATTTATCACCTTACTTCTTTAATCAGTTTCATGCAAGTGCTCCATTTTCAGCTTTAACTTTTTGAAAGGAGAGTTAATATGATTTGACTGTCATTCTTTATCTTTAAATTATAATTAATTTTATTTTCAAAATATTACTTCTAAACTTTATGTAATATATTTAGCCTGTTGCTTCTTTATATATTGAACACTTTTTAATATAAATATATTTTCTGTGTGCCCTCTGTAAATGAGCCCCTGCAACGCAGGCAAACCAGGTTAACAAAATAAAAATAAATACATAAATGAAAAGACCACCACCACTATCATAAACAATGGGCAGGATTCACAAAGCCTCCGTGCAAGAGTTACAAGGCTTACACGGAGGCTGCAGTTAAACGGTGTGATGTCAGCATGTCATGCATATGCATGAGGGCATGCTGAATCACACCTAAGGCTTACACGGTCCGTGGAAGACAGTAGGGGGCATGTCCGTAGGCTGAGCCCTGCAAACAGACACGCCCCCATAAGAGTAAAAGTCCCAAAAGTAAACCCCCACGACAGAGCCCGTGTAAATGTGAATAAATACAACACAACACATGCCCCCACAGACTACGAACATAAAATGTACAAATGAACATCTTATAATTTTTTTTTAAATTGTAAAGATGTTTGCCTGTGAGTGCGCTCGTTTGCGTGGGCGTGCCCATAGCTTAGCTACAGTTAGCAGTCAGTGGAAAAGCATATAAGAACTAAATATGCAAAGTAAGCCAAGAAGCAATAACATAGCGGTAGAGACGTCGGCTGAAGAGCAGGCAGTCATGGTTCGAGCCCCCCCAACATCAATTTTTATTTTTAGTGAAATAAGCACGAAACAAGTCCCTGACATATATGTACACATATAAAATTATATTTTATGTAAAATGTAAAGAAATGGGCCATATATTTTGAAGAAATTTGAGATAACAAAATAATAAAAAATGTCAGATGTGCCTATAGCTGAGCTACAGTTTAACAAGTTTAGTGCATCTGCCCGTAGGTGAGCAGTGTTTTAACAGGTATAAAATGAGTGCCCGTAGGTGAGCACTGGTTTGACAGGTGTAAAATGAGTGCCTGTAGGTGAGCACTGGTTTGACAGGTGTAAAATGAGTGCCCGTAGGTGAGCACTGGTTTGACAGGTGTAAAATGAGTGCCCGTAGGTGAGCAGCGGTTTGACAGGTGTAAAATGAGTGCCTGTAGGTAAGCAGCGGTCTGATAGGTGTAAAATGAGTGCCCGTAGGTGAGCAGCGGTTTGACAGGTGTAAAATGAGTGCCCGGGGTTGAGCAGCGTTTTAACACGCTGAAACTGTGTGCCCACAGCTGAGCTGAGCGTAATATGCATGCTGACAGCCAAATGATGCGTAAACCAGTGTAACCCATTTGCGCGGAGCTGCGCGTTGCGCCAACAAGCTAACCGACGGGCAACATTGAGCAAGCTGTAACAAAACTGCCTTTACACAGACACACCTCCTAGCCTGTGTAGACAGTCATAAAATATAAAAAGCAGTGGCCAGGTTCGAACCCAGGATACCATGCACCATAGTCAAGGTACTGAACCACTAAGCCATGACAGTTGCACTTAGAAATGCAGTAATAGCATATATATAGGAATGAATAGAAAGAGGAGTATGACAAAGCAGGTTTTGTGAAGCTGATACAATTCCAAAATGGCCAATCACAGATAAGTGCAGGAAAAATGGCATATATAAGCCCCATAGGCGGGAATACACAGCATAACCGATTGTAGAACCGACTTGCAGACAGAATGTCAGGTGTAGGTGAGGGTAGTTGCATTCGAGCACAGAGGTGGGGCGTTGAGGAGTCCAAATATATGGTTTGGCTCCTTGTCCACAATCATGAGGCCCAACTCATGCAGGGCCAGGTCCTGTGGGGAGCATATAGGGCTGAGGCATGGGACCGGTTGGCTCATGATCTCACCAGTGCCACAGGGATACCAAGGACTGGTGAGCAGGTCCGTCACCACCATGCGGACCTGAAGAGACGCAAGCAGGACCAACTGAACCGTTGGATCCAGGAGGCCCGGCAAATGCCCAACGCCCCACTACTGAGTAAGTTACATGTAATTATTTATGTAAGAAATTAACCTAGCTGATATTATGGAGATGTGTATTCCAATATTACTTTATTTATATTACAGCTGCAGGTGTCCATTCTGCAAACCGTAGAGCCTATGGCGATAGGCTGGTGCGGTTGCACCACCAGGCAGGTCAGCAATCCTCTCCCTGTAAGTGTAAATAAATATATAAGTATGACAGTTAGCAAAAGAGTGCAGTGTAGTCACTAATTAATAAAATGTGCAAGTAACAGTGTGAGAGGGTTTGCAAGTATTGCTTGATTACAAAAGTGTGATGCAGTCTGTAATCCAAACAGAAAAATGAAACAAGTCTGAAATAAAGATGTCCCACCTGTAATATAATAGTACATAACCTGCAGCAGGCTGAAAAGTACAGCTGCAGAAGCTGAGTAAAACACATGTGTGAAATATATCCCTGTTGACATACAGAAACATGACAGAAGTGAGACTGTTGGAAAGGATTGTTAGAACTACAGGTAAAACATCAATAAAGCCTAGAATTAAGTACCATCCTGAATTGTAAAAATAAAACAAGTGAGAGAGTGTGAGAAAGAGTTATGAATCCACCAATAAAGTAGTAATAACTCCTGAATAAAGTATACTGCAGTCAGTACAGAATGAAATGAATGTGACAAGCAGAACCAAACAGTAACATGTGTTGAAAATGTAACTGCAGCTGGAATGTGTATCCCAAAATTTGGATATGTTGCTCTCAGTCTGCAATATGCAGATAGTATGGTTGTCTGAAATACCAAACATCCACAGTTGTCTATAGCTATATAAAGCAAATGTACCAGGATGATGTAGCTGAACAGAGCCAGATATGAATGTGTATGAATAAAAATGAAAATGTATATTGATGTAGCAGTAACATTCCTATCATCAACTTGTAGTAGTTATCACATAGGAAACTGTAGTGTGTATATATCTGCAGCTATTAGAAATGTACAGCATATGTATTGGTATTTGAAGTTAATTAAATTTTCTTCACCCTACCCTATAACCACATATAATCCATTCCACGTGAAATTGGTATGTGCAATTACAATTAACACCCCTGGACATTTGTCCTGTTGGTTCATACATATTTGCATGTATGTTGATGCATCTGCCCTGTTCATACATCCAAACCTGATGGCCTGTTGCCATCAATCAACCCTGCATGTTGTTGGACTGTGTATTGTTGTTCAAAATATGCATGTGTTATGCTTGCTGTTCAATGGTATGAATATCTGGGTGTTTGGTTAATGGGAATACTAATGCATGCTGTTACAAGTAATTGTGAATGGTATTGTACGTTACTAACCCAAATTGTCATGACATAATGCAAAACAGAGGACGACAGGGAAGGCGGGTTCCAGCGGACCCACCTCTCCCTCCTCAGCTGGCGAGTGCACCTGGCAGTAGTGCCCAGGCCGGACCCTCCTCCGGTGGCCCTGTGCCACCTGTGGGTGGAAGCGCTGCAGGGGATGGGGCTCGTCCCCCCTCTGCAAGCGTGGCCGGAGGAGAACATCCACTCACCCTCCGTAGTGTCCGGACTGTGGTGCATAGGGAGATCCGGCACGCTGTGCTTGGGCCCCTACGCCAGCTTGAGGCACAGGTGGCACAACTAACGGGTGTGCCTGCTGCCCAGCCTACACAGCCCCCAGCACAGCCCTGTCCTGGGCTGTGAAGGCACATTGGCAACTGCCCATGGGTGGGGATATCAGTAACACTGTTGCCATCTGTGGGCTCATGGGCTCTAGATATCCAAACATCCGTCCCCGTCAATTGTGTAGCCCCCCCCACATGTGTCATACACTGCCCCTGTATGCGTCTTGTTTGTCTTGTCTGTTAACCTACCCAACCTACCTCCCCAGCTATACCGACTTCCTGTACCTGACATACCACTCTCACCTGAAAAAAAAAAAAAAAGGGCACTCTGTACCCACAAAAAAATTACGCCCCATACATAGCTGCCCATTTTGCACATGTCTGCTGGACATGGAAACTGTCAATTACAATTGGCTGTACAAGTATTATTGTTGTCCTTACACCTCTCTCAGGGGAGAAAGGCTTCAAATGTCACACCAAATTACAAACATATGCACAGCTGTTGCTGATGAAGAAATGGGCAGCTATGGGCCTTACCTACATCCCTCCTGCAAAACCTGAGCTTGTTTCCCTACTGTCTTACCCTCTTTGTGACCCCTTTTTCACCACTTTCCTGTCTCCCCATTTTCATTTCTTTCAAAGAAAATAGCGCGGGTGTGCGCAAGAGTAAGCACTTTTAAGCGGTTGTAAGTGGGTTTGCGTGGAGCTGAACGCCAGTGCACATGCGTGAGCTCGCGCAAACCAGCGCTAACCCGGCTACAACTGCTTAAAAGTGCCTTAGTCACTCTGAATGACAAGTCCTGTAGTCTGCTCAAAAGCAAAATAAAATCCCACTGTCAGTCCTGAACCCAGGACCTTGGAAACAGTAGTCTGCATGACTTACCACTAAGCCATGACTGTTATATAAGAACATTGTGCTACAATAAATATATCATGTAATAGTAGGAATGAATGTAAAGGGAATATAGGATGTGTAGTACACAAAGCATGTCATGTATATTTACTGTCAAATGTAGTGGATTTCTAGAATAGTAGTGTGTGAACAGAAACAGCCATGCTAGTTGGTAGCTAGTAGGTAATAATGTCCCTGTAGCACCTTGCAAGCCACACACATACTCACAGCAGGATAATCACTGCCCATACCCCACAACCTCTTACAGCAACACATCCGGACTAAGTAATAAAAAGTGTGGAGCAAAGGGCCAAAAACAGGGACACATTCCAAATAATGCTACAACAAACTTAGACAGTTCAGAGAGTAACAGGTTCTGCATTTTGTTGGATGTTTGGAAGGGTATGAAGTCTGAAACTGAAATGTTTGTCACTATAGTCTGACTTGAGCCCAGAGTGAATTGCCAGAAAAAGCTGTTTATGAGATATTGACCAAAATATGAGGCAAAAATCTGGACAACCTGCAAATATCTGTACACTTGAGAGGTCTGACACTGCCATATTTGAATAGTTAAGAGCCTAGACATAGCAACAGTGACTGAATTACAGGGATGCCCCACAGACTCCCTGTGAAATGTACAAACAGTAGGCAGAAAGGTGTTACAACACATGCAATGGTAACTATGAAGTACTGAAAGTATGCACCACTTGCACGGCAGAAATAGTGTAGTAATACATATGCTCATGCTATCCCACAGTCACAACTGCAGAATACCAAACAATTTAATGGGTGTACCCCACTGATATGTACCATTCCATGAGGCAGATAAAAGATGCACCTGAGAGTCTCTGGGGACTGCTCAGCAGCATACTTAAATACCCTAATAGATGTCAAGGCCCACACCATGGCCAGACCACACTGCATGCAGTAACACCCTAGCAGTTATAGCAAGCATTCCAAGGTGTGAATGTACATGGAAATTAGGAAAGCCACAGCAACACACTACAGTCAAGACACCTAGCAGGCATACAAGTAGTGAATGTAAAGGGCAAATATTGAAGCCATAGCAACAAAGTGCAAGAGCCACTGCTATATACCAGTTACACCACATGCCCACAGGAAAGCACACACACCCACATTAACAGTAGTAGTAGTCTTCGGTGTCAGTGTACATACACACTTAGTACAGGTACTGGAGAAATGAATGGAGAAATGTTAATCTACAACATAGCCAGAAATATGAGGGGGATACTAACCTTTACACTCACAGAACAGTGTCCACAGCATACCAGCATGTTCCCTGCCCTTAAACTCTGAAAGGGCTACGCCTATCTCACATACCTTTTTATAGCACTGTCCTGGAATCACAGTGAGAACTGCAATCAGTACACAACTGGCTGCATGCAATTAGCAAATGCTGGCTAACAATTGGTGCAGAGGGCATCACATGGACATATGCAGATACCTATAAAAGCATGCTGTACTCCCAGTCCACACATGCAATACTTTCATTGCACCCTGTGGAGGTAGGGAGAGACAGAGAGAGAGAGAGAGAGAGAGAAAAACATACACAAACAAAACCAGTCATCAACAACCACTCGAAAGCTGACAACTGGCAACTGGAGCAGCAGGACACCAAACCAGATGGCAATGCAAGCAGCTGTGACAAACACAGGTAATGTAAAGTAATACTTTAAAAGTATACATACTGTGAACCCTCCATAAGTGTCATTGGTCTGTATCCATATGTATATGAAGATGTGTATAGGGCAGGGGACATACAGCAACTATCAGTGAAGGCTGTACATACATATGTATGTGAGGGCATCTATGTGCCCATATCAATGTAGGTTGAATGTAGGTTGTAGTGCAATGTACAAAGTAGGTTTCACAGTTATGTATGTTTAGCAGTATGTTAGTGTGTGTATACAGTTTTGTAAACAAACATGTTGATATACCTATCATATGGATACGTATGTGTATCAATATATGTATGTATGTATATATATATATATATATATATATATATATATATATATATATATATATAATATGCATATATGTATACATACATAGAGAGGGATGTAGGAATACATAGACAGATGTAGATAGATAGAATATGTACAAACATATATATGTAATACAGACATACAGATATAGATATATGTAAATACATATACATAGACAGACAGATCTGACTATCTACAGATATGACTGTATATGACAATCTCACACTCCCCCTGTCCCACCCCCTCTGTCACTCTTACCCCCTCTCTGTCACACACCCCCCTCTCTCCATATCTATAGCAATATATGTACATCGATATATATATGTGTATATGTATACAGACATATATATATATATATATATATATATATAGAGAGAGAGAGAGAGATGTATATATATTCTGAGTGAGGCACATGTGTACAGATGTATTGCAACAGGTGCCTGGTGACAAAGGCATGGAGTGAACACCAGTGTCAAAACTGGAGTACCATACCCCATTTCAAATCACCTACACCAGTAACCACCAGATATGTGATTGGCTGCCCACCACTGCATGTGTCAGGGGTGAACAGGGTCATAAATGTGTACAATAGTCCCCCCAATGATATTCAAGTGGCACACTATTCCTGGAATACCTGCACATGGTATGTGTCAGCAGACATGGTGTGTCAGCTATGGACATGTAGGTCAGTGTACCCCTCCACACCACACAATGGCTGCCACGGTATGTACCTCACATGACAGCTACAGATATGGAGAAGGACACAGTGACATGTACAACACTGTGACAATGCACTCAAACACATTACCAATGCACAGTGACTGACAGCACTGCAGAGTACACACATACTACCCACATAGAGGTTACCACTCCTGGATTTACATACTTAAGTCACACCCATGACAGATGTCCAACAACCATAGTAACACCTCACGCAATCCACAACCTAAATGACTTGTGTGTGTCGTCCGTGACACTGCAGTAGAGAGCACATGGCATAGGTACTGGTTCCTACCCACAGATAAGACATACCCTGCAATAAACCACACAGCATTAAGAAGCAAGACTCCCCATGAGTACATGTCACACATACCCCTGCTGAATGTTAGTCAGATTGGTAATATGCCATATGAGTCATCCTGTGTAACTGTTTGACAGGAGCAGGTACCATCACATCACATGTGTCACAATGGTCAGTGTAGCAGGACAGTATGCTGCTGTAGTCCCAGGGGCAATAGCATATTGTATTGTATTGTATTGTATTGTAATGTATTGTATTGGTGTGTAGAGGTGCCTCCTTCGTGGAGTGGAACCACTGCTGCTGTACGCCAGTGTACAGGTACATATCCTGTAGTCAGGCTAGTGTTACATAGCACTTCTATATGTGTGTTTAGCTCCTCTTGGAGTTCATGTAGCATGCAACCGGGGATACCATCAGGTCCCATTCATGTTGTGTTTACTGCTTTTCTGAGGGCGGCTCTCACCTGGACATCTGTGATGACAGGGAGGTTACAGTCAACTGGGATAAGTATGTCTTAGGTTGGGGGAGAGGGAGGGGCGAAACTTGCACTGAACCTGTCTGCCACAATGTTGCCAACATCTGTGGGTTCAGTGAATTATATGTTGTTGTGTACTAACTATGGGCATATTGGAGGGTTTCTGATCAGGTTGCTAACATAACTGAAGAAGGCCTTGTGGTTATCTGTAGTGTCCCCATTGATTTCCCTCTCAAAGTTGCCCATGGATGTTTGTAGGAGAGAAAATAGCTCCTTACTAGTGCTGATCAGACATGCCTTCCCTTTATGGAATTATGCTCTGTCTTCAGTAGCTTCCATCTTTTGTTATACAATCTGTCTATGGCTGGGGTCCACCAGACAGGATGCTTTCCCTTTGTGGAGAGTGTCTTGGTCTTATATGGGATTGCATGATCCATGCATTCTCGGAGATGTCCGTAGAAATCATTTGTGAAGAGGTCAGCATTGTGGGTTGTGTCTTCCACTTTCCCAGTGGGCTTAAAGGATACCTTGTCAGTGTTACGAAGTGTAAAGTTTACATTTGAAATGTTATTCACTGCAGTCGTTTGTGCTGGTGGTGGAGGTGGGATATGTATATCCAGGGCAATTAGTTTGTGGTCAGCTCACAGTAGTTGATGATGTACCCCATACAGTACCTTGATACAAACCCCCAGAGTGAGGAGGTGCTTTGGACCTGAATCAGTGTTCTGACTGCTGGGGTTTGGTAGTATGTCGTATGGAGTGTGCCAGGTACTGTTGCACAGTTGTTGGCTGAGCACTGATACCTGGCCATTTACATGTGTATCCACCAATAGACAGACAGATGCTATATAAGTGAGATATGTTGTATCACAACAGTCGAGTAGCATGTGTAGTATGTGTGCCAAATTCTGCTGACATATTTTGCTGATATCATGTTATTTCCTTTTTCAGGACCATGGCTCACCAGCGCAATCCAGCGTACTCTGCAGCTGAGGATGAGGAGATACACCAGAGCCTGGTGCGGGATTATGCAATACTCTTTTCCCGCACCAGCCAGAATCAGCAGGAGAGGGCTGCACTGTGGCAAGACCTGGTCCATCGGGTAAATGACATAGGCATGCATAATAGGACATATGAGCAGGTACGACATCACTGCAGTGATTTAATCAGAAATGTCCATCAGCATGCGTCGGATATCCACAGGCAACAGGTTGCCACAGGTGGTGGGGTGGCTACACATCCCCCACTCACCAGACTGGAGGGACTACTCATAAGTGTTATGGCTCCAGCCCGCCAACAACAACAGCAGCAGACTTGCATTATGATGGAGGCTGGAGCCACATAGCAGCAAGACTACGAGTGTGCAGGTAATATGCCATATGTATAGTTGACTGTTGTGTACACTGGTAGTTAATGCATGTGTGAGGTGTGTCCTTGGTTTGTACCTGTCATCATAGTATTTAATGTGCAAGTGTGATATTCTCAATATCAGCAGCTGACCTGTGAAAGGCGACTGTTGTACTACTGACCTGTATCATACTCAGTAACAATGGCACAGTTGTGCCCACTGACATTAATTTCCTCACTTCTGCAGGTCCCTCCAGTGTAACAGCAATGCAGCCTATCCATGCTGGTGAGTGTGTATTAACAATACCTTTAATAGTCTTGATAGTAATAGTAATATTAGGCTCACTGAGTAGTGCTCTGTGTATGCATGCAGGTGTGTCTGTGTCTGTGTGTTGATATCTCGCATACTGAGTAGTGTGCAAGTGTGCAACTGTGCATGTGTGCACCTGTGCATGTGTGCATGTGTGCATCTGTGCACCTGTGTACCTGTGCATGTGTGCACGTGTGCATGTGTGCATGTGTGCACCTGTGCATGTGTGCATGTGTGCATCACTGGTAACATTGTGTAGACATTGTAAACTGTGTTTCCTGTTTCCCTCCCACAAGTTCTGGTGCTGCTCTGGTTTCATGCAGCAGGGAACCTGAATCAGGTGCCACGGGTACTGATAAAGATGACATCTGTGTAATGGCACAGGAAGGTATGCCAGGGTCCGTCATTGGTCAGCCAATTGACAGTACACAGCTGTCAACCTCATCAATGCGCACAGTTATCCTGCCAATACACCCTTTGTCACCAATGTCCCTAGGTGATGGACAGGATACAGTGGGCATTGACCAGGGTAATGTGGTATCTGTGGCACATGCTTCCCCACACAGCAGCCATGGGCATGGCCCTGAGATGGTACCACACAGACAGATGTCCAGGGGTTCTCATGGGAGCATCCATGGGCGTACTGCCCCTGTCAGACGTGCCCACAGAGGTCTTACAACCTCAGCTATGTTTCGGGCTGTCATGCAGGCACAGTCACGTATGGAACGGTACACCAGACAGGGTCTGAGGGAGCTGACAGCATGTCGCACAGCCATGACTGACAGTATGCGTGACATTGCGGCTGCCATCTGTAATTTCACCGATGTCATAGACAGATGTTGTGGCGACATATTAGATCGGTTCCACAACTACATGTCCATGAGCCAGGGTGATGGTGGACGGTTGAGGCATCCACGTGGGCGTATGTCAGCAACAGCAGCAGCTGGCAGTCGTCGCGGATGACAACAGGGCCGCGGCCGCCCCCATAGTGCCAGCAGCAGCCCCAGCAATGCTGGGTCTGTGCTGTCATCAGACCGCCCCAGGAGGCCACGTGCACGTGGCTCTGGACAGGTCCGACAGGGATCTGTGTCCAGTCAATGAACACCTGCTTCTGATGACAGTACCCAGTCTGGATTGGTACTGGATACGGTCCGTAGCACCCCTGCAAGGCACAGGTACCGTGTCCGTGGTCAGAGACACTGATCTGTATGACCTGGCAGGTACAGTCTGTGGCTGTCCACAAACACCAGTATATGGCAGCCATGAGGTGGAACTGTGTGCATCCATACACACATGCGAATTGACAACACCTAGGGCTACTGCATACAGGCACACACTGCATCAACATTGCCCCACCTTGTACTGCTGTCCCTCACCAACACATATACACATACATGTCAATTGGTGGTATCAGTGGCAGACTCAGGCATACCAAGTTTACACCCTGTGCATATGATGAAACTGTGCCACCTCCTGCAATCTGTAACATCACTGCAGGTACAGGTTAACATGTTGCTGATGCACAAGGTGACTACATAGACGTGTAGTAATAGTATCATGTTGTTAACAGTATTGTGTGCTGATATACTTGTGGATATATCCCAGCATGCCTGATGCAATAAGGGTATGATTGTCTTGTACTGTTGTCTACACCCATGGTAAGTACCATAGTGTATCATCTGCACATGTTGGCATACTGGTGGTAAGGATGTCAACAGAAGGCTACATACATAGGTAGCACAGGGGATAAGGTAATGAAAGTATTGATACGCAATGATGGACATGTAAACTACAAGTGGCATGTTGCCCACACTGGACTCTGCAATGCGGATGTTTGAGGATGTTGATATGTGTGCAGTACTACACGACTGGTACAGGACACACAGGAGCACCCTAGCACTGCAAGCTCACATCTCATACCATGCTAGACAGCCCCAACACACAAAACTAACTTTCACAGGAGGAAGAGTCCCCATAAATGTCAGGGATACTGTGGTGGCAGGACAGGTAGCATACATCCTACTAAGTATGGAACCACTGAGTGAAGGCTCAGTGTCTGCTATTTGACATGTGTATTACTGCAGGTGTGAGCACCTGGGTTTCCATCCAGTTATTGTACATGCTGACGGTACATGGTCTGCACACTTGTGTGCGCTGAGACTGGACCCTAGCCAGCTGACCTGTGTATTTCCATGTACATGTGTATAGTGCCTGCATATTTGCACTGTTACCTACTGGAAGTGGTACAGCTTGTTTGTTGTACAATGGACTACATGCAGCCCTGCTTACTGTAGCTTTGTTTGCATGCATGTTTGCTTGCAGTTACCCTGGAACACTGATCCCACCTGCAATGCAGAGTTACAGAGCTTCTGTGAACTCTTAGTGACATCTGCATAGCTTACTATATGTATGTCCATGTCTCACTTGACAGAACATCACTGTTTGTCCTGTTCACATGTACGTTGCCTGTGACACATTGCATATGACTTACCTGGCATTTGTCCACATGAGCAGTCATATATGCCAGTGCTAACTAATCACAGGCACTACACCCTCACATACTCACCTTCTGTACCTTGTTCCCCATTGGCCCTATGTGCTGTTAATCACCATGGCAATCACAATACTATGGTAGCATGTGCAAAGGTCACTTGTCAGTCACCTCTATGGTACAGTTGTGGAATATGTGGGTCATGTGGCAATATCACAGCTGCCACATGTACACAGTCAACCCGCTCCCCTACACATGGACGTACAACACATGTATGAAATGCAACCACATAGCCAAACTGGGGAATAAGCACTCTGAACCCAGTACTGGCATAACCTGTCAGGTGGCATGAAATACTACAGTGACTACAATACCAGTCTGATGTAGACCTACACTGACAGCAATCCAAACATGTGAACACACTGGGCCATTCGTGGAGCCTCAGAATAGCATCCTGCCTGAGCAGCAGACACCTCTGCAGCTGGCACACAGGCATACGTTAAGCCAGAACACAGCACGTGCAACACATAGCACACAAATCCTGTGTGCCAAACAGTCACAGCCTGTACGGCTAGACAACACACCTTCTACAGTTGTGTTAGGTACCTTTATTGTCCGGTACAGTGAGGTCCCTCTCACCAGGCTGGACAAGGTGAAGGTCACAGTGATATGCCCGTGGGGCACTATGGTCCACCACATAACACAAGCATACAGGTCAGTCAGAGGCATGGACACATCTGACTCAGTCATTGTCCATGCCGCTATGGCTGACCTGTGATGTACCTCCCTGGACTACATGATAGGGAACATGGAAGGGCTCTCTGAGCATGTGGCACAGGCTGGTATGACCCTGACCTTGGTTGGCATCATACCGTCACCAGGAATGCTGACGTATTACTGAATGCTGATGAATTACTGTAGCTACAACACCCTAGCTGAAAGGTTACTAGCATGTAGTCACTGCATTGCTATGGAACAACTTGTTACCACTCCCACAACAGGTGAAAACATGCAGCACCTGTTCATCAACAACATGTAGACTATATGCCCCAGACCAGATGTGTATCCTTCGCTGCTAGGATGATACCATATACATCTCAACACTGTATATACACATACCACATGCAGCACCCACAGCACCCACACAGAAGACCACAGTCATAATGTTATCCAGTGCAAATACCATGTATTCACATGTGGCAGGCGTCAGACATGGGAACTATTGAAGGTCACAAGGACATATGTGTATTTGGCACACACATACATCATGTGTCCATTGCCATTACTGGTTTAATCGATGTCATGCATTATTGTGAACAACAACCCACACACATGGGCATTCTGTGTGACAGAAACACACATGGCATGTGTGGAATTCAAAGCCATAACTAACTGTGCTATGACAGTAGTGAGAGACGCAGTAGCAGAGCATGCTATTTGCATTACTGGGAGATTTGCCCTCTTCTGCTGTACTTGTAGGGTGCTGACATCATCTCTGTGTAGAGATTGGAATATGCAGCAGCTGGTGTGTTGTACTGGTTAGCAAAAGGGGCAGTATTTAAACCCCTACCTAACTATATTATGACACTTGAGGGAGACGCATTAGCAGAGCGCACTATCCGAATTACTGGGCATCTGTTCTGCACCTGCAGTATTTATAGGGTGCTGACATCATTATTTCTACAGAGGTATGTACATCTAGTACTACATGTCAGGTGGGGGATAGCATATATATGCATTTGCAGCCACCTACTTCAGGGTCAGGTATGCACATCGCACTGGCAGGTTATGTTCTATACCATGCTTCGTGACCACAGGACCTGTAACACACAACACAACCAGTTCTGACCACCCCTCCCACATCCAGGACACACACTTTGCTTCCCTGGGAACAGTGCTAAGATATGCAAGTGTTCACATACACCATTCCAGTTGTTAATGTCAGGTACAGGTATATTGTGTGTGGGAACTACTCAGGCCTCTACAACATTACCCTACAGCCACTACAATTTGTGAGTCCATGTGCTATGGCAGAACCACTCACCACAGCCACAAGGGGGATACATATTGCACCTGACCATCTGCAACATGGGTACTCACTGTTCCACACCAGAGGTAGACCACCATTGTTGATATCTGACCATACCCACCTTTCCCTGGACATCCATATCCCATCCCCACCCCAGGCAAGGTTGTCACTGCAAACAAAGTGTATTTATCAAAAGCAGACTTTACACTTGTGAAGACTGGGGTGGAAGACTTCAAAGGACCCATGCTGGGGGAGTATACAGGCCACTCTGCATAATCCTTGACAATTGCATTCTATGAGCATGTGGAAGGTTTGCATTGATCATGCTATCCCAAATATACCCATGACTCCTCCACAACAGGACACCTGTCAGGTGTACACCAGCCATATATGAGCTGTCCAACATACAGAGTGAGCTAATACACTGCACAGCAGTAGCCCACAGAGGGAGGACATCTCTGAACAGTACTGGCACGACACTGCAATCCCTCATAATCATCATGACAAAGTGTTGACAGTGAAATTGTCCAGACAATGCAGATAAGGCTCCCCTCAGTCTGTTATTGACACCCACTTACTGTTAGAGGTCCTCACCAACCCTCTTCCAGCACACACCAACAACATGGATGTGGCTTAGCAAATTCAAACCCTGGGATCTCCACTGTGTCCCTGCTTGATGGAGGCACAGCACACTAGCCTCACACGGTGCCTTATGTGACCTACTTTACAGTGGCACAGTAGCCTACTGTACTGGGGAGGCAGATGCCAAACACACTCTGGCTAAGCTGTCATTCCCTAGGGCAAACAGCCTAGTGTTGACCTCTACACCCATATGTTTAATTGTCAGATGCACAATATTTGTTGCTGATAGACTGTTTTCAGGTCTTTATTGCCATAGCATTCCCTGTTTCTATGAACAACTTGTGTATCTGTGGAAGATGTTTGAATATGAGAGGGATCCACTATATCACTTATGTCTCTCTAGTCATTTAACTGTGTGCACTGGGCAGATTGCTGTAATGTGGTTGGTTCCTGGAATAACGTACAAATACCAGATATGTGTGGCCAACTGCTAAACTGAGATTTGGCCTAAGTGTGTGAGCATGCCCAGTTCAGGCTTTCCATGGCATGTTGTCTGACATATGTCTCATTTATCAAAGTGTGCGAGCATGCCCAGTGTGAGCTTTCCATATGTTGAACTCTGCAGCCCACCACAATTGTGGATGAGTGTGAACTTCAACAATATCTCATGTTTATGGTTGTGTGTTGTGTGTCATGTTGTGTAGTTACTGTCCAACTGCTTTGTGTCTGAACACAACAGGGATTATACTGTGCCTGCAGGGTTTGCATGGGATACTTTGCATACAGTTGTCAACATAATTTCATACTGACCTAACACTGTAGTACCGTACAGTGTACTGGTTCAGTACTTTCACTGTGGTGGACAGTATCCTGGGCTTTAGTCCTATCACTGCTTTACATTTTCATAGTGAGCACAACAGCCTGGTTAGGGGCCAGTTGTGCACATCTGACTATGTTGCATTATGTTTAGATATGAACTACTTAAACCAGGCTTGTCCAACATTGGTAGTGTATTCCACAACATAGGTGTACATTGGCAAACACTAGCGATGTGCCCTAGGCCATTTCTAATGCTAGTCGGAGAGTGTGTTTCTCCTTTGACACACATTGTAAGTGGAGTTTGCCATGACATATGTCATGGTTAGTATACTGTGCCTCCGTCTACCCGTGACATAACAGTGATACTCAAGGTAAACCTACCATCTCCCATCGACTCATCATGATTCCTCTTGAGGAGAGTCGATGAGTGACTCTCTGGCTAACCTGTACTGGGAGTTTACTCAAGAGTGGGGGTGGCTTCTCTGTTATGGATCATTCAGTACAGCTTGTCCTATGTATGTCAGTGCTGGGGTTCAGGTCTCTCATGTGCATAGCTCACTGCCATTCAGATTGTACAAGGTGCAGCATGTTCATTGATTCCAGCTTGGACATGGCTTTATACATCAGGCACAGCTTGCCTTTGGGTGGGCAGTATGGCAGTGTGTGGAGCTGCAGTTTGTTTAATCAGACAACACATGGCATCTGTTCAAGCTCGTTGATACTCCTGGTGAGGTACTTTTGGGGACTTTACAGTTGATGGAGGTGTCTGTTGAGGAACATCCCACAGGGGCTATTGTAGTCAATTGTAACGCTGATGAAGGATGACTGCAGAGCCACAATGACCTCCCCTTATCTAGATCTGACAACCTTCATGATTAGGTGGGTATATGGTATGTTTCTGTAACCACTACAGCCACATGCTTGTCCAATGCAGGATATCTATCAACTTGTGTCCCCAGGTCTCTCTTTACATGTTAAGTACTTAATGGCTTAACACCTATGTGGTAATTGGTGGGCACTTACTGTATATCCACAGGGGTTGACTATACACTTTTCTGCAATTAGCTTGCTAACATGGCTATGGCACCAGTTGTCTGTTTCTATGTGGCCCTTTTGTGGGATGCTTGTGTCAGCTGGAGGGTCAGATATGGTGGCCAGTTTGTAATCCTCTGCAAACATGTTCAGACACAGTCCTTCCATGTTGGCCTGTACCTATGGGACATATATACCAAACGAGGGAGTTCCCAGGACCAAGCCTTGTGGGATGCCAGTTATATCTGGTTTGTAGTCTGACATGGCTGCAGCATGTCTGACCATGTCAGTTCTGTCCTTGGTCTCGTTTGCAACCCCTCTACTGACATAAGGGTTTATATTTAAGCTGGTGAGCTTATCTATAATGAACATGTGGGGTATTGTATGGAACCCTTTGCAAGGTCCAGCTATGCTGTGTGGACCACATTGCCCTCATCAATGACCTTAATGACTGTTTCAAATGAGTCAACCATGTTTAAGGGGCATGATCTGCACTTAAGAAAGCCACATTGGGTAGGGTCCGTTGTCAGTAGGTCCCCAATATCTTTATGTCTGCGGTACATGCTGATCCTTTCCATAGCTGTGCAGACCAAGCTTGTCAGGATTCTGGGGTGGTAGTTTTCAGTATCCATTCAGGCAACACCTTTGTTGAGAAGGACCACTGTTGTTGTACACTGCTCTTTGGGTATATATCCTGTGGCAAGGCTGACATTGAGCAGTAGTGTGATTTGGCATTCCATTCTTCTTGGAGTCCATGTTGGACTCAGCCCAGGACACCATCTCATACCATTGCTGCTGTGTGTTTTGCTTTGTAGATGCTCGCTGTTACCTCAGCATCTGCAATGTCAGGGGGCCAGCAGTCTGCTGGGATAGATATTTTGCATTCTGGGGCGGGGGGGTGCACTGCACCTGTCAGGTTGGATGTTGACAATATGTGTGTGTTTGGTATGTTGTTTGTAATATTTGAATGATTCAGAGCATATCTGTGAATTCCCAACAAGGTTCCTACCATCAGTTAAGAAAGCCTTGTGATTATCCTAAGTGTCCTGTACAATTTGTATCTTCATAGGTTCATAGGTTCATACTAGGCTATCCACCCTAGGGCATTTATAAGCCTAGCCAGAGTGTGTGTGGCTTTTGCCACCCCTTGCTATGTGAATATTATGGCCATTTATGATTTACTTTACTGTGCCTCTGTCTGGACATGGCACAGTGAAGACCCCCAGTGTACATCTACGATCATCCATCCACTTGGCAAGATTCCTATTGAAGAGTGTCAGTGAGGGGCTCTGCCTAACATGGAGTGGGATTTTGTTCCAGGGTGTAGGGAGCCTCTGGGTTATGTATCTGTCCCTCCAGCACATCCTATTTCATTATGTGTTGAGGTTGACATCTCTCACTCTCACAGCTCCGCTGGCTTTGGGTTTTCTGGGGTGGAGCATGTCCATTACTCCTGTGTTGGACATGGCCTTGTACAACAGGCATACAACGCCTCTGTGTAGGCAGTGTGTGACTGCATTCAGCTGGGGTGTCTACAGCCAGGCAGCATATGACATATATTTGAGACCCTTTATCCTCTTGGTGAGGTACCTTTGAGGTCTTTCTAACTGCTGCAGGTGTCAGGTAAGGTACATCCCAAATGAGGCATTGTACTAGATTATGGGTCTGATAAGAGAACAGTATAGGGGCACAATGACCTCTGTTGACGTAGATGTGAATCCTTTCATGATACGGTGTCCAATATAGACAGTCTTCCTAGCCACATTGGCAATGTGAGTGTCACATAACAGGTTACTGTCCACTTGTCTCCCTAGGTCCCTGATTACTCCTTCCATACATAATGGTTTACCACCTATGTGGTAATTTGTGAGTACCTTGTTTGGTATTTGGTGAGACATTCATACTGTCCAGTGTCTTCAGGATGGCTGGGTGGGGTTCCTGTGTGTGAGAGTGTGATCTGTAGCATGCTACAGACTGTACAGCAGTTTTGCCTATGGTTAGTTGCACATGGGTGGTCTCCGATGCTTCGTGCATTGTCAGTTACCTGGACGTATGGGTGTCTGTGCTGAATATGGATACTCCCCCTCCTTTTATGTTTTGGTCCAGGTTTTGGGGCCATAGCATGATATGAGGTATAACCTGGTAGTGCTGGTGTGCTGTCAGGAGGCTTGCTGCAGGTTTCTGTCACTGCACGGACATCAATGTTCTCCATACTGGGGAGGGCCTCAGGAGCATGCATATTGAGGTTTACACATCTGGCATTGGTCAGCATTACCCTTATGTTTCTTTCCACTTATGTTTTCTAGGGTGGTGGGTTAGTCTTTTCAGCCTTGCCTACGAAAGGCTCTATGGAGGTGGAAAAAGCCTTATCCAATATCCAGATGCCCAGGGGTAACAGGTGCAAGCCATCCCTGGAACAGCAGCGTGGCTTGTCATGCATGACACCCCAAGCAGACAGACATTGGATCCCCTTGGAATGACACCAGTAATTGTGCCACTTGTTAAAGCTGATCATTCTGTATTTGTACTGTGGCATCATTCTTGGTGAGGGTTAGATGCTGCAAATGGTCAGTGTCATACCGGCCTGGACTACATAATCAGAGAGCTCATCTATGTCTCTTTTCATGTAGTCTGGGGAGGTACATCTCAGGTCATTCACGCCAGCATGGACAATGACTGCATCATATTTCTACTTGCTTTGGGGTGACCTGCGTAATTGTGTTATGTGGCGTATTGTAGCAGCCTACAGGCAGCTTACTGTACCCTTTCCCTTGTTCAGTCTGGTGAGTGGGACAGCAGTGTGTCTGACTATGGAGTCACCTATTACAACTGTATCAGGCATGTTGTTTCTCTTTCTGGCCTGTGACTGTTTGGCACACCAGCTTTGTGTACTATGTGTTGCATGTGCTATGTTTGGAGGTTGTGGTTGCTCGGGTGTCTGCTTTGGAGGCCTCTGTTGATGTGGTGTGTTTGTAATTAGGGCCTCCGGGAATGTTTTTCTGTGTTTATGTCTTTGGTTTGCAGTTGTGATAGGTCTATGTGGGACTGGGTTTGTGTTGTGTGTGGTTACCTTCTCCTCCTGACTAGTTTTGACAGTACTGAGTTGAGGGAGCTCAGCCTCCGGTTTGGATAAATGGTTGCATCTCTCACATATATTTGTATTTCTTGGGGGGGAGTTGAGGGTTGTCTGTGTACTTGGGGCAGGTGTAACATTGCCTCAAGATTCACAGATTCAACTTGTTGTAGCTGGCCTTAGTGGATTGTATGTGTGGACATATTTTATTGCCATACTACTGATCAGTGATTACTTCCCTTTTTATGTTTGCTCTATCATGTAATAGCTTCCTCATTCTCTTGCATGGTTTGGTAATGGCTGGAGTCCACCATGCCAGATGCCTGCATGTATGGCATTGTGTCTTGGTTTTATTTGGGATTGCATAATGCAAGCATTTCTGGCAGTGTTCATGGAATGCCTGTATAACAGGTTCTGAGGTGTGGCCCTTATTTTGTACCTGCATAGGGCCTTTAATGGATCCCACATCAGTTTGGAGGAGTGCAACTTTTGCTTTACACATGTTTTTTACTGTGGTTTTCTGGCCAGGGACTGTGGTCAGGATGTGTATATCCAGTGTGATGACTCTATGGTCTGGTCTTACCAGTGAGGGATACACTTCTCATCTTGCCATCCAGTACCCATGTTGCTGATTATCACATCCAGTATGCTTACCCCTCTTGTGGGAGTGGTACGTTGTTCCTGGGCATTTTGATTTATGGATTCTAGGCACTTTTGTCCTACAGTGTTGGAGCTAGTATAATGCTCCCAGTCTATGTCTGGGTATTTTCAGTCACCCAATATAATGTGGTTTGGAGGGCTTGATATATTCATGTATTCCAACATAGGCCAAGTGCAGTTCCTGGTGTTAGGACGGTAGTCTGTAGCAGGCTATAAACTGGGAGGCAGTTTTAGCCACTGTTACTTGACCATGGCTAGTCCATGATGCTTCTTGTTGTGGTACCAACATGGGGGTGTGGTTATCCTTGACAATTATTGCTAGTCACCCTCCTTTTGTAGCTTGTTCCATGTTTTGAGGCTGTACAGCACAGTACGAGGTGCAACCTGGTAGTGTTAGGGTGCTGTTGTGAGTCTTGACCCAGTTTTCTGTTACAGGACAGATATCAACATTCTCCATACTGGGGGAGTTTAGACTGCATGCATCTTGCTGTTTAGACTTCTGGCATTGGGTAGCATTACATCTAGGTTCTTATCCCTTGTGATACCTATGGAGGTGGGTTTGTGTTTTGAGCCTTACCTATTCAGGGCACGCTGTGGGTAACAACAGCCTTTGCCAGTATCCATAAGGCCTGGACTGATAGGTGCATGCCACCCCTAGCAGGTGTAGCATCATGTCATGCTCAGCATGTCATCCCAGGCTGGCACACATTGGATCCCCTTTGACTAACTGCAATACTTCAGCCAATTATTGCAATTGATCATCTCATCGTCATATTGTGGCATTATGCTTGGTGAGGGTAGGATGTTAGTCAGGGTCATCAAGTGTGCATATACTACATGGTGTTACATTGCTTAACACATGGCATTCATGCCTCAGGTGGTGCTGCAGGGCTGCCTCTGTCAGATGCACATACTACACTCCCTGTACATGTTTGAGAGCAGGTTATGTCATTTTAGGCATCCCTGTTATTATATGAGTGAGTCAGAGAGGGGTATCATTCACAGGGTTTCTACTGAGCCAGTGTATGTGCTATGCATTGCCCCTTTGCCAAGGCCAGGGCATACTGGGCACGCCTCCTTCTGCCTACTGGGGCAGGCTCAGGTTGTTCCTCCTCCGAGTCACGCTCTGCCTGTGATGGCCTTGGCAATGGTGGGGGGCTGTTTGGCCCGGCCCTATGCTGGTCCTGCTGCAGCTGTTTTCGCAATATCATATTATGTAGCATAGCACATACCGTGACAATTTGGGTACATGTAGTTGGTGAGTACTGCAAGGCCCCACCAGATGTGTCCAGACACCGGAACCATGACTTGAGGAGCCCAAACACACACTCTATTACATTACGTGTTTGTGCGTGTGCCTCATTATGGTGTTCCTGTTCAGGTGTGTGTGTGTTTCTGATGGGTGTCATCAGCCACGGCTCCAGTGCATAACCTGCATCCCCCACTAGGTGTCCATGTGGGATGTCCCCAATGGCAAATGTCTGGTACAGCTGCGTCAAATGCCAGATATGGGAATCATGGTAGCTCCCAGGGCAGCCAGCACACACATTCATTAGTATGCCCTGGGCATCACACATGACCTGGCATTTGATGGAGGGGAAGCCCTTGCGGTTAATGTAGGCCCTACCCCGCTCACTGGCTGCTGCTTTGATGCGTATGTATGTGCAGTCTATTGCACCCACTACCTCAGGGTATTCCACTATTTGCTGGAAGAGACGCATATTGCATTGGGGAAATATACATGATCACCGACATGTGCTGACATGGCATCCAGGAACTGGTGCAGTACCCTGGAGGCTGATGCCTGTGATATCCCCATCATATCACCAGTTGGTCTCTGGAAGGTACCTGTTGCTAGTATTCTTAGGCCAACACATACCTTGGTTTCCACTGGGAGGGGTTCCCCTCTGTTGGTTCTGTGTGTGAGGCGTGGCCTGCACGTCTTGACAATTTGCTGCAGGAGGTCTCTGTCCACTCTATAGCGCTCTACTATCTCCAGCTCATGTAACCCGTGGTAGGTGACCCTGGGCCTGTACACTCTTCTCCGTCTCCTCACTGTGGACTGCCTGGCACCATTTGCATTGTCACCACCCTCAGCAAGTAGCCTATGTCTCCTTATGACAGCTATGGCATCCCCTAGCATTTCTTCTCTGAGTTCAGCTTTTTCAGTTTTCACTTCTAATAGCTTACTCCTTTCTTGCAGTGTCTCTTGAGAGAAACATCCTGCACTGCTGTTTGCAGAGTTTTAAGGGCTTGGCTGAGCTACTATTCTGCCTGTGTAATTGCCTGCTTCTAATTGTTTTCACCTGCTAGCTCCAGCAGTATTCCCTGCTAGCTTCCTACTAATTCTGTTGCTTCCTTTTTCCTTTCTGTTTCCTCATGGGGGAGCAACGCGCATACCAGCAGAAACACGCTCACAGTGGCTTACACACACGCACACATGCTTACACGGTTTAGAATTGTCTTATTCGGGTTAAAACGTGCGCACACCAGCGCACAGTCTTAGAAGTCTGCCAACACACTCCCACATGCTCAGTCTGCCTTACACGCGCACACACTGCCCTACTCGCGCCTCATGGCGTGCACATGTGTGCATGCATGCCCACCAAGAAACTTTGGTGTAAGCAACAGTGTACACCTTCCATTTCTTGACTTTCCCATGCTTATCTTGTGGCACTCCTCTTTCCATGATATGTGTCTGACATCTGTCATGTAACACTGACCTCCAATGAACTGCATTTCTTTCTGCCATTCCCCCCTGTGATGTCACCTATCTTCTACTCTATTCCTCCCCCTTATGTATCTCTTACACTACTCAGAATGTGCTCATTTGCTATGTGACAGTGGAATTCAGTATCCTAACACTCATTTACATCAGATTGCCTACTAATGCTTAGTTACATGTCTTAGACTCAGCTTCCCCCCTTAGCAACCACTAAACGGTGGCCATGTTGCTTTTGGTCTGCTGGTCCCTGCATTGTAAATCCATGTATTGCATAAAACCCACATTTGTGGGTTTATAACCTTCATTTTTATGTTTTATATAGCGCAGCCCGTTTATTTATTTCTTATATTTGCATCGGGGTACCTTGCCAATGGCCACATATTTGGCCATTGGCATGCTGCCTGACACATATGCACACTTTATTTGGAGCTGACATGGCTCCATTGTGTTTTTTGCAGAAACGTACTCAGTTGTCAACTGAGTACATTTCTGCAGCTAAAACGGCTCTTACACGGGCTGCTTTGGGCTTCCTGGATCGCTAATCCACCTCATTTGCATGCCTTTCGGCTGCAAGTGAGGTGATTAGCATATCCACGCCCACTCCGTGTAAGAGACGTTTTAGCTGGTCTCTTACACGGAATTTCGGGCTGTTACTGGATCGCGAGGGCTGCATGGAGTCTTACACTACTCTTAGACTCCGTGCAAGCCTTCGTGAATCCTGCCCAATGTATGGACAATGATGGATAATTTAAGCTTCAAAAATCATGCACCTACCAAAGTCAAGAAAGCATAATCTTTAGCACAACTGATATTAAAAGTCATGTTAAGTCATACCCTTTAGTGCAGCCAATATTAAAGGACATGTTAAGTCTGTCATGGGAAATTATTAACACATGTTATACTTCACTATCTGACACTTATCTGAATATGGTGTTACACTCTGTAGCCTTCATACAATCTAAAGGTATGTATCATATCAGGACAGTCATTATTGTTGGTTATAGGTTGGTTAAATGTTGACCTCTGTCAAAGCTGTAATGCAATTCCCTCTCTGGTTCTGCCAGACAATTTAGGTGTATGACACACTACTGTGGGAAACAGGATCAAAACAGTGAACCTAATACTAAAAATATATAAATCGTAGAAAAAAATGCAACACATTTCAGAATTATGGAATATGATTCCCCTTACAATATAAATAGATCATTCAGATAATAGAAAATACATCATTCATGAACGTCCTTCAAAATAATCTATGTACATGTAAGGGAAGAATAAAATATCATCATGAGTTATAACAGCCAACTTCTTGAAAGCCATGTGGATCATATGAATGAACTACAAACAAACTACATCCAAGTGATAGTGGAGTATGAATAAAAGCTGCATATTACAGTAACAGATGGCAGTTATAAATATGTTGTAACTGATTGTTAGATAGGGTTAGATGTACTAATGGCAAAAGAGTCTTGATTCAACTAATATTAAACCACAGAGACTATGTGTAATGAAAAGATAGAGGAAGGAGGTGATTATGAGAGAAGAAACAGTCATAGCTAGTGAGGGGGGAAGGGGGCAGCTGCCCAGGATGCATGCTGTTGGGGCACAATCTGTACTACAGAAGAGATGTTGCTCATTCCAATGAAGTCAGGGATGTGATTGCTTCTGTTGATTGGCTGCCCAACTGTGCATGAGTGCAGTATCTTTATCCATTTAAGCAGCTGAAAATGAACCTGTGACTCCTTCAATGCTTAAGGTTTGTATGTTGGCAACTGTAAGGAATTAGTGTAGCTTTTTGCTTCATTGTATGAATCGTTTTTCAGAAAACAAAGGGGGAGATAATCAGGAGATTGCCAGAGGCACAAACTGATCTAGCTACAGCTTTAAGGAGGAGGTAAGCATTATTAGAGAAAGTAGACAGGAAGGAGCCAGAAGAGTAAGACTTAAGGAGTCAGAGAAATACATCAACTGGGATGGGGGGATTAGAAGTAAATGATAAAAGGACAAAGGTCAGTGTCATCAATAAGAAGATATGATGGAAGGAATGGGAAGTTCTCTTAGCCGACAACGGGGAAATTAGAAGGAAGCTAAGATGTAGAGACTCAAAAAGTAGAGGAAAGTTTGTGATTATTTATCTATGTCAAACAACCCCCTCTACAGTTACAGTACCTTTTGTCGGCTAGGTGAAGCTAGATGGAATTTCTCAAAGTGTGCTTAAAGGCAGCTATTTTATGTACTGATAGGAAGTTGATTACAGTGTATTCCTATGTAGGCAGCAGAAGCTGAGTCTTCTGTTTAGAGGTAGCTTTTATGACTGGTAAATGAGGTGGTCTAGAGAGTCCACCAAGTCAATACCTTAGCCAAGATAGGCATTCACTGGAGTACAACATCCTGTGAGTCACTGATATTTGGATTAGCTCAGGATAGTTTAGAAATTCAAATCAGAGAAGGTCATTTAAGGCTTTGCAGTGGTTACTGTTGCAATGCTTAACAAGAGCAAAGTGAGTCATCCTGTTACAGCCTTTCTCAAAATAAAGCGGCATGGCTGGGAGAGGGTTATTTAACACAACCGAAGTATGCCTGCTGCTATGCAACAGGAAATTATGGCTTCCAGCTATTCTGGTCCAGATTTTCATGAAAGCCTAAGCCTCGCATGACATGTCAAGTTTCTAATTAGTTTTTGTAGTGATAGACCTGATATTGATGACAAACTTCTTAACCAAAATGACCCTAAGGGTTTTGCAGATTGTATAGCTTAAAAGATAGTCTTCCCAAATGGTACTAAATGAAGCAGGAGCAACTGGGCAATATGCTGGTATACACCTGCAGTATTTGTTTTACTTTCAGGATAGTTAGGTAAAGACCCAAGTCTGACAATAAGTCCAAAACCTAAACACATGAAATACTAATTTTAAAGCAAGCACAGAGACCTTGGAGACAGCAGCATCAAATCATCAGTGTATCAGGTTACTCTATCAACAACACATTGTTTCTGGTTGTCATAGACAATGATGAAATAGAGATGTAGGCCAAGCACACGTCCCTATTGAATGACTACAGTAATGGACCGATGGGGGTGTTGGATGGGTGGCATTATCTTATCTTACAGCCTGAAACCTACATTTGCTGAACACTGGGCAATATCAGTAGACAGGCCAACACGTGATATCCAGTTAAGAAGGAGCTGTTTACTGACAGCATGAAAGGCCTTTTACAAGTCAAGGGGTGAATATACTGATAATATTGCCTTGGTTAACTTATGCATTTATTTATTCCTTTATTACAAGAATAGCTGTGCTATGTACATGACCATAACTGTCCAGAGTTTCACAGAATGTCCAGATTTTGGTCTGTCCCTCATAAAATTAGGATTTTTCCCGCAAATTGCTGGGGATTGAAGTCACTAAATAATGACATCATTTGTGTTTCAGACTTCATATCCTTCAGAAAATTAATGCTAACAGAAAATCTGTTATTCTACCATTCTATTCTAAACTTTCTAAGTTTATAAAAGCAATACTTAAAATCTGTCCCTAATTTGGGGCCCTTGTTCCCCCATTATTTTAGGCTTTGTCTAGATTTCTTTCATTAAGAGGTTGAGAGGTATGTCCATGGCAAGAATGAGGTCTGGGAAGACAGTCAACAGTAAGTGCAGTGTGCTAATATATGTTAAAACTATATACTCACAAACATCTGTCCAGTCTGAATAAGTGCTCACTACAAAAGTATTTGAAACATAGTTTACAAAATGCTTTTTATAGATCACTAAAGCCTTGTCATATTCCACAGCCACCAAGATAATATTTCTGTTTTTTTATAGTTTGTAGAATTCTAAGACAGATAACAGGCAGGTAGTTGCTGAAGTCAGCTACATTACTGCTGACTGGGTAGGTATTAGGGATGTTATATTAAAAAAAAATCAGGAAAAACATCTTAACAAAACTTAAAATACTAGAAGATATCAACATGGACAGGGCAACTAGTACATTAAAGATCAAATATCAGTCTACAGATATCTTTAGATTCAGTCAACTAATCAGTTTATCAGCCCGACGGAACCAAAATACCAACATGGTTCCTATTATAGATTGGATCTTAATACTACATAATGGGAATCCTACTTGATACATTGTGACAACCTGCATACATATGCCTCACCCAAGGCATCAAAGTTCATGTCATTTCTATACCCTAGTAAGAAATTAATCAAATTTTAGTAGTGGCCTTTTCAAGTCTAAACTTCAACAATGCAGTTGAAACCCATGGTTTATCCTACCCTGATTATGTTGTAGCTGTGTTCTTTTTATTAACTAATCTGTCAACATGCCAATTGCAAAAAACATAGTAAGGAAAGGAAAGATAGGATTAAATCCATACACCTGCCATGTGATTAACCCCCATAACTAAAGCCATCATGAAAACAAGGGATACATCAGAGTAAATGTGGTACTCTAAGAAAACCTCCTAAAATCTTCAGAACTACTGCTAGCTGAGAAATCTAGCAGGGAAAAAGGAGATAAAGCAAACTACTACAATGATCTCCAATGTGCCCACCAAAACAACCCCATGCAATTCTGGTCTACCCTAAATCATGTCTTCAAACTAGGTAAGGCCGCATAATGCATTTTATCTGCAATAATCACAAACAATAATAGCTAAGAACTGCAAAAAATACTTTATCTCTGCTATAAATTCCTTAATCCCCCCAGTGAAGACTATTACCAACATAGCCCCCTTCACACTACAAATCATATCAAACTTTTCAGTCTACAAACATTTCCCACCTACTTTATCAGCAGTTCTCAGCTCTCCAAACTTAAACCTCCAGGAGATAATCTCCCTATTGAACACCTTGAAATAGCTACAAGCACCCCAGTTTATTCTGTATCTAAAATAATGAGCCATTATTTTAAGGCATTTTATGTCCCATCATTATAATGTAATCATATGTCATAGCTTTCTACAAAGGATGTCCATCAGTAGACCTATACAGCTATTATTCCATAGCCATCATTTTCTCAATATGCAAAATTGTAGAAAAATGTATCCATCATTCAGTCCTAAAATATGTTAAAGACAACTTTCTTATATTCTACTTTCAAAATTTTTTATCCTAATCATAACCCTGACTTGGCCCTATTGTCCTACCTATATACCATCCAATATTTTAGGTTACGAAGCAAGAAAAAAGTCTCTCTGCAGAATTCATAAACCTCTCTAAGCCTTTTGATACAGTCTCCATTTCACTTGTACTGCACAAGCCATCAGCCTTGGGTCTAAATCTACAAACTGCTAACTAGCTTATCAGTTACCTCTCCAATAGATCCCAGATTAAAGTTGCAAATCATCTTCTCTTCATGTATTCCAATCCAATTAGGCATCATCATGGTTCCATTTTAGGTCTACTGCTATGTAATATCATTTTAAATGGCTATGTATACAACATTCAGGCAAGCTATCTTCATTCCACATATAGAAGATTCCACTATCATAAGTTCATCTACATTCCAATCCAAACTACAAGCAGCTGCTTAAAAATCTTTTGCATCTAAACAGTCCTGGCTAAGAACTGCACAGCTACTTTTAACAACCCCCCCCCACCAAAAAAAAGCTATTCCCATATACCCCAAACTCATCCTCCCATGAAAAAGATAAAATTATGTTACACTATCAGAAAAAAACAACACTAATGAAGTAATCTTGCACACAAATATCTTCAAGTTATCATTGAAGACAATTACAAATTAAATTGCCACATCAAATCAAAACCATATAGAAAACATGGCATCCTACACTGAAATAAACACTTCCTAAATGACACTGATGACATTATAACAGCTAATTCCTACATAATTCCCAGCTTGTTATATGCATCCCCTATCCTAACAAGCACCCAGTCAAATCAGCAACAAAATTTAGATCAATGCCACAATAAGGTTGCAAGATTTGCTTCAAACACATTGACAGCCCATCTCTACAATTCCTTAGACCAGTAATAGTAGATAAATCTCCCCAACAGAAATCCCTACAAACAACTGCAAACAGCATACAAGATATATCTCCCTCATAAATGTCTGCTCTTAGAAAACCTCATCCAATGGCACACTCCACCAATGAAACTAAAATCTAAAGATCATCTCCTGTCTAAAACACACAGATTTGAAAACACTCAAGGTGAAGCCCTCTATTCCATTAATATCTCCAACCTCTGGACTAATATACCTTGTATTGTAATAATACCTCTCAACCTGGAAACATCAAAAATCTGGACAAGGCTAATGAAAAATAGGTACAAATCTGTAGAATTTGCATGCATAATTATGTGAACCCACCCACTCAAATGGAATTGTGGGATACTAACTTTCAAATGCAAACTGAAGAACAGACAACCAAAATATGGCACCAGAGTCCCCCTGAAGCCATTCCAATGTCCCATTACCTGGCTATTTCATCCCATTTACCATAAACACTAATGTACACACTCCTTTACTTCTATAATGATTATTTGGATTTTATTTTTACATTTTATAGCACAATGCACAAACACTAATAGACATCTGCTAAACAAAGCAATGATGTCTCGCAATGAAAACAGACTTAGAATTAACACTTCTTTGCCCCTGAAACTCACATTCATTGAAACAGCATTGAAATCCATACCACATCCAAAGAAAATGCATCTGCGCAGCATACCTCTCAATGTGGAAACATCAAAAAGCTGGACAAGGCCCATGACAAATAGGTACAAATCTGTACGCTGATTAACATCTAATTTGCATACATAATTGTGTAACCCCACCCACTCCAATGGAATTGTGGGATATCAACTTTCAAACGCAAACTGAAGAACAGACAACCAAAATATGACACCAGAGTCCCCCTGCAGCCATCCCTATGTCCCATTACCTGGCTATATTGCCTCATTTACCATAAACACTAATGTGTGCATACTGCTTTATTTCTACGATGATTATTTGGATTTTTTTACATTTTACAGCACAACAATGCAGAAACACTAATAGACATCTGGTAAACAAAGCAATACTGTCTCACAATGAAAATAGGCTTGGCATTAAAACTTCTCTGCCCTTGAAACTCACATTCATTGAAACAGCATTGAAACCCACACCACATCCAAAGAAAATGCATCTGGCCAGTGGTGGATAAAGATTACCTTTGGGCTGTTTTCATATCATTGGCCCATTGCACACAAAACAAGAAACATACATGTGTTCTTTTTTTTGATGCACCTTCCTGACTTTATTAAATTATAGTCCTTGTATAATACAACACACTTGTTAGACAGAGTGCATTTTAAATGTGTTTGAACATTTTTCCAGAAGGCTGTACTGTAGGCAATGAAAAAAAACACATGAACCAATAATGACAAAACTGCCCAAGCCCAATTCAGAACATTTCCATCATGAAAGTCTACATCCACACCCACACTACAATTAGAATGACAGTACTGTAAGCCATAGGCATCTTGCACAGTGACTCACAATTATTTTCAATTTCATTTTGGGGGGGGGGGACAAAAGGACAAAAACCAGGGACTCATTTTAAACATTGCTTGTATAATTTTATAAAGTTGTTAAAATCAAATGTTGTGTTACCACCATGCATTTCACTGGCAAAGTTTGAACCCAGGACCCTATGCACTACAGACAGAACAACATACCACTATACCAAATCAGCAGCTTCCTGAAAAATAGGAAGACTGAAACTTTATGGGTATCATTTAATGAATTTATTTTGCACTTAACATTGTTCTCAACCTCTTAGCACAAAAAACCTGGACAAAGCCAATAATTGGGGAATACAAATTCAGTTCTCACTTCTCACAATAGCTCTCAACTTTTAGCACAAAACACATGGACAAAGCTCACAAGTGGTGGTGGCTAGGGACTTTAGGCTGTTTTCACCCTGTACCCAAGGTACAGGGTTTGAGCCTGAGTATCTCTAGCCAACAGGTGTATTAAAACAGGGGGCATCCACACACACACACACACACACACACACACACACACACACACACACACACACACACACACACACACACACACACACACAATCTCAACAGAATCTGGGAAAATTCTATAACTGTAATTTTACTTATATGTGAGTGATTGATAACTGGGAAGGCAATCATTCAGATACAGAAAAGAAACAAAAGCAATGATTGTTTCACAGAAAGCTCTCACAAATTATGTTGACAAAGTTTAAGTATGTTCTGCAAGTGAACATTTCAGAAAGTATACCTGTAAAATAAGCATGCCATCACACACATTTGTACATACCAATCTTTCTGATATGCAGGTTTTGGGCATATCAGTGTTGTGGTCACACCTTTTTAACAGGACAGTGATTATTACCTGTTTTGGTACATCAGTAGCTATGTTGTTTTATCCTTCAGATCCTTATGCAGAAACGTGGAGCTTAGTTTCCCAGTAATTTGTGAAAGATGGTAATCTTTTAAACATACATCTCAAACCAACTACTGCATAGCAATGAGGCATTTTCTGCTGTTACACCCCCTTCCAATACTTTTATTTTAACTACTTACTTTGCCAAGCATGTCTACCATATAATAGCAAAATATAAAACAAATTAAGTAAATATTTTCTATGATAAAGTCTTGACAAAACTATGAAGGACTCAACAATCTAAAAAATAAAAACCTCTTTGGTCATCTAGTAACATATGAAGCGTCATTGTGTTCAAGGAGAAAGCAGGAGTGTAACCAGAAATTTCCATTTTGTACTCACTGTCTTGTGCTGTTGCTTTACCGTTCCACCTCCCTATACTTGAAAAAAGTGTGAAAATCGTTTTCAGCTAGAGTACCCTGCACCATAGATATTTTTTAGAAGAGTAATTTTTAGCTCTTAAGAAGTTGTGCTCAGGTGTATATTTTGAGCATTCGTATAGGTACTCATATATTATGGTTTGTAAAAGCAAAAAAATGTAGAATGCTCTAAAATGCGTTCACTTGAAATTACACATAGTATGCATATAGCTGCAATTATCTGTAAGAGAACAAAATGTTACTCTAAAAGCAATCCTTTAATCTGGAAATCCTAACGCAGCAAGTGCTGGAAATATGCTAAGTTATTTTTCAACGAATGCTTTTCTATAAACCACTGCTGCTGTTGCAAATTGCAGTCTATAATCTCAGCAGTTAAATCCTACAAGCAAACGATAAAAAAGATTGCACTGAACAAGATACAATTCCAAATATGATCAAGTATCACACACACCATTTAATTCTGGCCATAATACTACACACAGCAGAAGATGTAATCCATTGCAGTTTGAGTGATAAATCCTTACAATTCCTTGCTGTTTATCCAGCCTTCTAAATAAAATAATTCTGTTCCACCAGAGCGATTCCTTGGAGCCCTCTAAATAAAATAAATCCATGCTGTTTGACCGTTTCACAATAGAATAAATCCTTCCCTGCTCTCAAAGCGTTGCACCATAAAATAAATCTTTCCCGCTCACAAACCATTTGAACCATCTGGAAATATGCCATGAGCTCATTCCAACAGGCTGGTAGCTCTGATTATCTGACATCATCGGTGCGCAATGACATCACCTCAAAGCATAAAAAATTAAAAAAAAAAACAAAGCAAAAAAAAAATAAAGAAATAAAAAATCAGAAATGAAGGGATGCCACTCAGGAATTGTGGCACCCCATTATTTGGACCCCAAAACTTGGTAAAAACCAAGTAATTTGGGACAGTTGGGAGGTCTGCTGCCTAGTGGTGGATAAAGATTACCTTTGGGCTGTTTTCAAATCATAGGCCCCTTGCACACAAAACAAGAAAAATACACGTGTTCTTCGATATACCTTCCTGACTTTATTAAATTATATTCCATGTATAATACAGCACACTTGTTAGATGTAGAGTGCATTTTTAATTTATTGTTTGAACATTTCTCCAGTAGGCAACAAAACAAAATGCAAGAACCAATAATTACAAAACTGCCAAATTCAGAACATTTCCATTATAAAAGTCTACTTCTACACACAAACACACACACACTTTATATATATATATATATATATATATATATATATATATATATATATATATATAATCTGTGTGTGTGTATATATATTTTATACATATATATATTATAAATATATATATATATATATATATATATATATATATATATATATATATATATTAGAATGACAGTAGTGTAAGCCATGGACATCTTGCATAGCTTCTCGAACTTATTTTCAGTTTTAGTTTTTTGCTTGACTTACTCTGATTTGTGTTATCAAACCAACTCAATAGCTGTGAATGCACAACAAAATAAACAAAGCAAACTGCATGTTTTAAGACTTCCAGTTTTTAGTCCAAATACTGACAGACCCTCTCCTACATGCATCCTGAAGCATCAAAACTATCATTGTAATCCAGGTGCTATATCTGGCCACTCTTGCTTCTCCACTGTCTGCAGTGGAAAAATATGCGTTTTGTCTTAAATACTGGAAAAATGTACTGTACTTGTTTAAAAATATTTTTCTTATAATGTAGCACAGAAGATAATTATGATTTTCTATTCCTGAATTTGGGTTAATGATATTTTTTGCTCTTTCCACACATTTTCTCAATTCTGTTGTATCTGTAGCTACACTCTTGACTTGTTACACCCAACCCCTTTAAAAGTGCAACAACACAGTACAGTATCAGCAATGCATCTACATACTGTGGGAGTAGAACCCACAGCCTTCTGCATCAAAAGCAAGTATTTAACCTGTTATGCTATTAACAATGCAAGCAGCCTCAGCAGAAGCAACATTAAACTTCTGTTCCCCTGAAGCTCTCAGCTCCTTGTAAAATCTACTTGACACTCAACTGTACCTCTCAACTTTGCAGAACAAGAATCTGGAAAAAGCCAAAATGTATTGGTGGGTGGAGGCAAAAGCCCCAAAACCAGGGGCACATTTTAAACATTGCTTGTATAATTTTGGAAAGTTGCTAGAATAAAATGTCTTACCACCATGCATTTCACTGCCAATTCTTGAACCCAACAGTCAGTGCAACACACCATTATGCCAAATCAGCAGTTTCCTGAACAATAGAAAGATTGAAACTTAAATGGCTATCATTTATTGAATTCGGTTCTCACGTCTTACCATAGCTCTCAACCTCTTGGCACAAAAAACCTGGACAAAGCCAATAAAGGGGAAATACAGAATTCAGTTCTCACTTCTCACCATAGCTCTCAACCTCTTAACATAAAAATCCTGGACAAAGCCAATAAAGGGGAATACACAATTCAGTTCTCACTTCTCACCATAGCTCTCAACCTCTTAGCACAAAAAACAGCCCCAAAAATAGAGACAAATTTCAAATATTGATCATATAAACATAGAAAATTGCTAGAATAAAAGGTTTTGTGTTACCATGTATTTTCTTAAGAATATGAAGTCTGGAATTCAAAAGCTTGTGATTATTTAGTGAATTCAATCCTTCACTGAAATCCAGAAAACCACAGATTTTATGATTAACAGAACAAAAATATGAGGCATAAATATGAAATTTTTTAAAAAGGGGTGGTGAGTAGGGACTTTAGGCTTTTGTTACCAGTACCCAAGGTACAAGTTTGAGCCTGAGTTCCTCCTCTAGCCACCAGGTGTATTCACCTGAGGCATTATACACACACACACACACACACACACATTTATATTAGGTGTGAGAGGGCATAAGAGTGATTGCTCCCCTGCAAAACATGATACTTCTGGTATGTGTTTCAGTGGCGTGTTGAGCAGGTTTCCTGGGAATATTACTGAGTAGAGTACTATAGAAGGTGCAGTCTCAGCGTCATAGAATACATTGGTCAACTTCTGTATTATGCAGTTAGCCAGTGTTTCAATGCTGCTTCTGAAGTACTGGAGTTCAACTGACATATATATACACACACACACACACACACACACACACACACACACACACACACACACACACACACACATATTTTTATTTATACACACACACACACACACACACACACACACACACACACACACACATGCTCGCATGTCTACATTTACCCTTGCATTTATGGACTGGTTTGTGTCTTTTAAAAAAGAAGTCTTTGAATCATAACCCATTCAGAAGGAGACATGGTAAATATGTCAACATTCTTAGCAAACATTCTGTTGCCTTCTTTCTATTGAGCAGTATAGAAGCATTCAAAACTGGGCAGGAATATAACAGCAAAATGTTTTTATTCCTTTTGTTTACCTTAAGGGAACTCCTAACAAACAAGCTGTTTTCTTAACAAACCCTCCCTCTCGTTAAAGTGTTATGTAAATCTTGCACTTTTGTGTGCTGAACATCAGATGCCACAAATCTGTTTTTAAAAGAAGCTAAGTCAAAAACAAAGCTGCATTTCCATCCACTAGCCACCATCACACTCCTGCAGGCATGGGCATGTGTTGACTTTATTCCCCTTCTCCACTGGGATGAGAGACTAGACCCTGCCACCAAACCACAAGATGGCAACGCACTTCACAGCAGTTTCCTGTTATGCAGTATTCCATAACTTCTCTCTCTTTCCATCCCTCAGCTTACCAAGCCCATATCTGCCTCAATAATCAGAGCCCCTACACACCCTGAAGTACTCCCACCAACTTTTCGTGAGGCATGGTGCTTTACACCACACCGCTTCTGTGGCATAATGCAACCATTCAATCTACTACTTTCTTTGTCTTCCCTAATCCCAAATCCAGGTAATACTAGCTTGTTTCCATAATGCATACAAAGTCATATGCTTCTTTCCATAAAAACCTTATGCCATTTACTTATTTATTACTCTGAAGCTTACCAATGCACAACATAAATCTGTAATATGACACACACACAGACACACACACACACACACAGACACATACACACAGACACACACACACACACACACACACACACACACACACACACACACACACACACACACACACACACACACACACACACACACACACACATAGACACACACACACACACACACACACACACACACACTCTGCTGAAGCTCTTCCTACCTTGTCTTCTCATGAAAATGGCGGCTCATTCTTCTGTAGCATATATTTCCAGCTTCTATTCCAGTCTCGCATCTCTTCCTTAGGCAGCACAGCATATTCAAAATGAAAAAGGCTTCTGTAGGCAACAGCATTGATATCCAGCCTTCCAGTCCTACTAAGGAACCTTTGAATAGCTGGAAATGTACACACATTGAGCTTCAGCTCAATTGCGACAGGCTGGCAGGCCATTTCATGGAGCTGACATCACTGCACACGTGATGACATCAGCTCCGAAAACCAGGAAATAAAATTTAAAATAAAAGCACCGGGAAATTAAGGGGTGCCACTTGTGAATCGTGGCATCCCATTATTTGGACCCCAAAATGGGGTAAAAACCAAATAATTTGGTACAGTTGGGAGGTATGATTCCATCATGTTCTGGTAGCCCTCAGATCATAACTCCCTGATAACAATATATGTCTATTGTGCTGACCCTGCACTTTCGCAGAAATATCTGCTTCATCAGATGCTAATAAATACAACTGAAGTGTGCTTTTTTTATACAAGCTCTAGCAAGCACTAGTAGTCACATGATACAAATTAAGTGAAAACAATTAACATCTTAGGGCGTGACTTTGAACTTACTACCCTACTGAATAAAAGTCACACCCTATGATGTTAATTTTCCTGCAAAAGCGCTTATGTTTTAACATTAAAACTTCAGTTGAAACTGTAAACCTTGGTTGTACCCAAGTTCTTCTGTGTTTTTATCGTTACTTGCTTTTGGATTTATTCAGAATTCAGGAACCTGTGTGGGCTGGTGACTGTTTTTGTGGTTTTACTTGTTCAATTTATCACCATACCTTCCAGGAGTATGGCTGAGGGTTGTGTTATCATCGAGCTGGACTACACCCTTGTGGGTTCTTTACAAGGTAAACCTAAGAACTTTAACAACTTACTTGAGGTTATTCATAACTAAGCAAACCCACTTATTGACTGTATACCAGAAACTGCTGACAATGAAGGCTTGGCAGTGGATATTATAGCTTTGAAGAACAAGATGCATGCTATTGTGAAAGAACTCTATAAATTTAAATGGCAGCAATATCAGAAATACCATTTGGAGGTTGGCTTAAGAGAAGGCATGGTCCCAAGTGGGCTACGTATTCTTAAAATGCCCTCACATATATAGACTGTGATCTTGAATTACTTACTGAATGGCAGGAAATTAAACTTAATGCCAGTATAGGCTATTTAAAACTTCTAATAGCCTCAGCAGAGAAAGAAATTGAAAAGCTGTTAGTGTCTATCAAATGACAGCATGATGATCTTTTGAATCAGTTTGGTCAAGAGTTACTAGATAAGTACACAACTGATGTTTTGGACTCTTTGTCTGTGTATGAAAGGAAACCTATTAAGCAAATAATGAAGAAAATTTCCAGGGATTGCCAGGACTTTCAACCTGGCAATGTTTTTATCTGGCCAAGATATAATGAAAGTAAGAGGACAGATTCCAATTTGAGTGCAACAGTTGTTTCTACTGCCCCACCCTACCGACTCCTGCCTCCATGAGTGAAGTGATGGTTCCCCCAGTGAGTGACGTGATGACATCAGCTACTGGAGGCAGCATAGGGGAATCCATTAGAGACCTTGGAGCCAGAAGGAAAACTATTTAATTGACAGCCCAAGTGCACAATTCCCCTGCCACTGTCTGTACTATTAATACTGCTACAACCTGTTGAGTGGATTCTTCTTTTCCTTTAGTTTAGCAGAGACTGTTTTTCCCTTCACCTGTGAGGGAATTGAAGACATCTCAGCAACACGAACACCCACAAGGTCACAGCCACAGCACGTAGAAGAGGAAGCTATTGAGAAATGCAATGAATCCCATGAGAATCTAGAAGGTGTTCACAACTGTAAAAAAAGCTTAATTTGGAACCTTTCTACATATACCTTCACAGAAGATGAGCTGGGACTGCTCCATAAGGGTTAATCATTCATTCCTACCAGGTACTCTGACTTTACAGATGTCATTTTAGACATCAAGCTTTTTACTAGAAATCTAATGCTTAAACTTATATATAAAGATGCAGACAACAGTAAGTCTGATAAACATGACATATTTAGTAAACATAGTACCTTTATGCCCATTAATGATTATTTAATTAATGCTTTTGAAAAATTGTGCTTGGATGATATTTACAAATTAAATTCATCTGAAGTTTCTAATGTTAAACGTAAGATGAAAAAATGTTTAAATTTAACCAAGGGTGAACATTTAACAATGAAAAGCTTGCAGAGTAATTGTGAAATAGTGGTGAGACCAGCAAATAAGGGAGGCCCTATAGCAGTGCTTGACAGTGAGTGGTATAAACAGTCAATGCTGACCATGTTAGCCGATGATGCCTTTTATACAAATGTTCACTATGGTCATGTAAAATTTATGATAAAGAATGTTAGTGACATTTTGAATGCATTGTTAAGTAGAAATGTAATGGAAAAAAATCTTTATGAGTTATATAGGGACTCCCCAAACTGCATAAAGACAGCACAAATCCACTCTTATGCCCATTGTCTCTGGTCAAAATTGGTGTACTGAATCCATTTCCATCTATCTGGAAAAGTATCTTAGACCTATACTAGATACAATGAATCATGTATTGAAGGACACTGAACATTTCTTAAGTGATCTGTATGGCTTTCTGGAAGATTACAGCAACAGTGAACAGAGTTTGTTGTTGGTAACATTAGATGTTACATCACTTTTTAAAGTTATACCAACAATCAGGGTGTAGAGCTTTTTAAGAAGGTTCAGTAATACTAGTGAAGATGAGCTGGTTAAGATTAGTGCTCTCTTAAGATGTGTGCTAGAGAATAATGTATTCGTATTCGATAGTAAAGTCTATTGGCAGCATAATGAATGTATTCGTATTTGATTGTAAAGTCTATTGGCAGTGTAATGGTGTGGCTACGGGCACCTCCTGTGCCAACAAATACGCCAATGCTGCATGGCTGTTTGGGAATCGGAACATGTCTTACAAGGATCTTTCTGTCAGCATGTGCTCCTTTATAGGAGGTTTGTGAATGGCTTGTTTGTCCTGTGAGGGGGGGGGGGGGTACTAAAGAACATTTTAAAGATTTTGAAAGCCACATCAATACAAGGACCACTTTTTTGAGGTTCACTTCTACATAGTCTAAATCAAGTATTATTTTTTTAGATGTTTGTGTGGAAGTTGACGATACTAGTGGTATATATACTAACCTCTACAGGAAACCCTGTCATGTCAACCACTTGCTTTCATATGACAGCATGCACCTTTCTTATATTTTTAGGAATGTGATCCTTAATCAGGCGTTCAGAGCCTCAAAACTTAATGTACATGAAGAACATTTTCAGCAGCAGGTCAAGGTATTGAGTCAAGAATTGATAGCGAGAGGATATAATGAGGCAGATGTTCTAACTAATGTCAGTGAGGTGACAGGTTTATAGAGAGAGGTTATAATGAGGCAGATGTTCTGTCAATGAGGTGACAGGTTTGAGTGGAATGGTAGTCAAGCCTTATTTTCCCAAACAAAATTATAGAGGTAAACAGGCCCCTAGACAGTAACCTAGAATGAAACTTAAGGTTCCTTTGTAATATTCAGACAATGTTTCTTCCTACATGGATATAGTAAGAAGACATTGGGGTCTCCTTACTACCGATAGGGATATTTGTGAGTTGATAGATACTGAGCCTATGTTTCTATTTAGGAACACGAAGTCCCTTAAAAGGCAGTTATGCTATCCTAAGAACACTTTTCAGTCTAATAGAGCAGTTGGAACATAGCCATAAGGTAAATGCAACTATCGTAAATACATTGACAACACAGCTGGCTTTGAACATCCAGACCAAAATAGTGTTTCACTTTCAGGTGCAAGCTACATGTAACAGTCAACATATAGTTTATTTAGCTCATTGCCTTTAATGTAAAAAATTCTATATAGGCAAGATTCAATAACATATTTACTATATCAGTAGGAGAAATCAAGTTAGTGCTTTGGCCAAGCATGTTATTGGTACTAACTGTGAACACACCTTTAAGTTTATGGCCACAGGCAGAATTTTTGACTTCGGGGGGGGAGACATATGTAATATGATTAAGCAGTTAGAGGCCAGATGGATTATTAGATATGTTTAAATATATATATATATATATATATATATATATATATATATATATATATATATATATATATATATATATATATGTGTGTGTGTGTGTGTGAATTTTTTATATATTTTTCATAAGTGCCTTCTATTGATAGCAGTGCATGCTTGCAAGCATTTCTTTCATTCAGTAGGGTAATAAGTTCAAGTCACACTCTATGATGTTAATTGTTTTTACTTAATTTGTATCATGTGACTACTAGTGCTTGCTAGAAGTTGTATAGAAAAACACATTTCAGTTGTATTTATTAGCATCTGATGAAGCAGATTTTCCTGTGAAAGAGCTTATGTTTTAACATTAAAACTTCAATTGAAACTGGAAACCTTGGTCTTACCTGAGTTAATCTGTGTTTTTATCGTTATTTGCTTTTGGGTTTAGTCAGAACTCAGGAACCTGTGTGGGTTGGTGACTGTTTTTCTGGTTTTGTTTTAGCTTCACAAATTTTGTATCCCAAAAAGATTTGAAACTGTCTCAAAATGTATGGGTAGTCAATAATCATGTCTGAATTTGGGTACATAGTAGCTTAAACCAATGAAGTTGTTTTACAGGTATACAGAGGTGAGTTTGGTAGCTGCTATCTTTTGAGGAAAATTTAGCTATGTTCTTGTAACACTGAGTGAGATGGAATGTAGGTTGAGGAGTACTGGGTAACCATAAAGATGGGTAGAGAGAAGGAAAGATGGTGCTGTGCTTGTTCCGGCTTTGTCTGTTAAGTCCAGTTTGGTCTTGTAAGGGGTTCTCAGATTTTAGTGTGTTCACTTTATTGCCTGTTTTATGCAGTGGTTGAATTTCAAATGGTCAACAATGATGACTCCTAATGGTCTGGCGTTGGTTATTAGTTATATTGCAGTATTACTGGAGGAGGAGGTGATGATAAATTGCTGTTTGTAGGGAGCCAGATGCTTTAGGGTGAATAGGATCAATTTGTTTTTGAAATGTAATAGTAACTGTGAGTCTGTTAACCATGCCTCAGTTGTGGTAAGGGATTCATGAGTTAGATGTTGCAGGATTTCTACATCATTTGCAGAACAGGTTGCATACTGTATGATGGCGAATGTTTAATTGCAGTGTGCAGATAATTGGTGAAGATAAGAGGGTTTAATACAGAGCCTTGGGCGACTTCAACTATTACAGGGAGAAATGTTGTGGTGTCATTTTCCCATTTGACTGCCTGTATCTTGTTTGTAACCAAGATTATGATGAAGAGACTAGGCCTATTTGGCCTACTAAATTTTATAGAAAATAAATATATATAATGTCTGACATAAGAGAAAATAATACAGCATCTGTCATATACAAACTGACATGACTGATGAATTTCATTTTCAAAGCAATGTAACCCCTATTTTTTAATCAAATGATATTACATCTATAAATGGATATATGGATCTCATAATTCTCTCTATAAATACTTCTATAATCTGCTTATGTTAATATCTTAGTCAACTGTAATAAGTATTGTAAATTGTTAATGATCTTGTAGTTTCTCTAAATCTGCTTACAGTTATGGAGCTTTTGTTTCCATGCCTCCACTGAAAGTGGTAAGTAATTCAGTCAGACTTTTCCAATCAACAAATTCACATAAGTAAATAAATAAAGTGATGGGCTGAATATGGAATAAGAATGGAACCTCAACAGTATATCCAGTCTTGGTGACGTACTATCTCCACACCCAATTGCATGAGTAAGCAAAGGACTGGCGCTTGCAGTCACAGGCTAAAAAGTAAAACAACACAACAGATACTCAACCATAAGTTTCATAACAGCATTATGTTCATAGTTAATGATCTTATACTCAGCACTAATTCTATCTCTGAGAGGTGTAAATACCCAATTAAATTAATCACTCTTAAAAACTTGCCACATGAGCTTCATATACCTCCACAATAATTCCTCACTGCAACACCAAAATTTCTTATGTGAGAGAACTTATAAAACACAAAGCCTCTTAGTAGTAAGAAGATTTCCCAGTAAAAAAAACAGCCAGTCATGCACTCCTACAATAAAGAGTTACGTTGAGAAAAAGCAATCTAAATGTACCACTCTGGACCACATCAGCAGCAGAAATCTTTCAGCAATAGGTGACTACATTGTCAGGCAGACCAACTCATCACTCACAAGGCCAGACAAGGAGATGATTACAATTCTGTCTTTCAGATTAAAGGATTTCTGACATTGTAAGGGAGCTAAGCACCCAAACTGCTGACAAATATGACTATGACATGTCAGCAGTACATGTGGCAGTGGGACATGTCAGAACGTTCCATCCATGTTAAAAATGAAGTTAAGACATTAGTTCTGAATGAAATCCTTCCTTCACCTTGAACGATGTGTATATGCAAAGACAAGATAATTGGCTTCGATAAATGGTTAAATAGCCGGTGATATTCCAAGAAGATAATGTATGCGTCAGCATGGGATGAGCTGGTCAACGGTCCAGCTTTTTTCTTTAAGGACATACTGCATCTCTTATTCCAAGTCTTGTCTTTATACAGGCTAATGTGCCTTCAGTACCTTTTAAGCTAGAGTTCAGTTAATAGGCATTCCAAAATAGCTAACATATCAGCCCCAAAATCAGATCACATTAGAGTGGTTCACCTCAATGCTAGATGTCTAAACTATAAACTGACTGATCTCAAGGCACTTCTGCATTAAGAAAATACTCTTGTTTGGGTAGTTATTGACACTCAGTTTACATGTAAAGAGAATGCTGCCATTATACCTGGGCTTGCACTTTTCATGTCTTCAGACCCTACAATTATGGTACAGTCTCCATATTTATCAAATGTCATATTGCTTCCTGGCAGATCCCTAGAGAGGTACAAAATGAATTCATGCTAGATAGGATTAATTATCAATCAACAGCTTGAGCACCTTATTTTCCTGTGCTGACAATATGCAATTCCTTAGCATTTTAAATGACCTCCCTATTACTAATGACTTTAACACCCTTCAACAAACTGGAATGCTTTTACTTTCAAAGTAGGATATACCCAAACATTCCTACACTGAATAAACAAAAAACACCTCTGAACAGTTTGCTAACAAACCTATTAGCGGACTCAGCATTCCTGACTGATTCATACAAATAAGTCTGCATATCTTGGACTTCTCCACTGTAAGCACCTCCAGCAGGGATGCCTGACAACAGACTTGTGACTGCAGGTAACACAATGATCAGCTGTCTGATGACCTTCAAAATGGAAATCATGAGTAAAAAAGGGTTCACTTCCTTTACCTCTTCCCTCACTGCATTCATTAGTAAGACACAGTGTGCATGTTTTAGCTTCAGCTACAAAGGCAGTTAGGAGGGAGGAAACTGGTAGAAAAAAAGGTAAGCTTACTGCGGAAAAAAAAACATTGCCAAACAGTGCAGACTTGCTAAATTGCTTTATTCAAACTTAAAATATAGGCACTTTTGTGTCTTACTATTTTAAGAAACATCCTCATGTTTACCAAGATTGCACTGTTTGACAATGCGATTATTATTAATTTTTCTTTTTTGTAGAAGAAAGGGGTGATAACTTTCAGGAGGTACCACAAAAACAGTTGTTCTATCAACGTTCTAAGTTTATAAGGGTAATATTTAAACTCTGTCCTTATTTTTGTGCCTTTGAATTCTGACAGTTTTTGACTTTGCCTTGATTTCTTGAGCTGAGAGATTGAGAGGTATCATGAAAGATATTTCTGGATGGGTATGGAAACATGGGATAGGACAAGTTTTGGATAAACAATGTAATGAAGTGATCAGAAATTGAGTGAGTAAAACATTTAAATGTAACAAATGAAGAAATTATGTGCTACTTGTAAAAATTACATTGTCAGGACTGTCTGGAACAGAATACTTAGAAAAGTATAATAAAAACATATTTCCCTTTTTCTGATGTATGCTGTGGGATCTTTTACATCCACCTAAGCTACCAATAAATAAAAAAATACAGTTTAATAAAAGTGTTTAATAATATAAAAAATATCAGCTATAAAAAAAATGCAAAATGTTACCATAAGGATACCTCCAAAAAAAAATGGAAAGTCAAACAATACAGTACATAAATAACGTGAATCACATAAACATGTCTAACATATGTTCCCATTCTGTAACTGATTTTAGAATTTTGGACTAAACACCAGCACAAAGAAATACTTTCTAATGACATTTATGACCTGCTGTATAAAAAATCTTGGAACTGATAGTAGTCGATAGTGAAGTAATATTTCAGTAGAGCTGAACAAATTAAAACTAAAGATTTATTTTCCTAAGTGAAAAACTAACCAAAGATTAATAGCAGTGAAAGAGTATTAATCAGAAAGTCTTCATATTTCAGTTTGCACTGTGTTAGCATTTTAAATATATTGTAGAGATTTTGTTACCAACCTAGTACATTACTTTGGACTGCTCTAATCAATGCATGATAAGGTGAAAGTCATCAGTTCACATGTTCAAATGCTGCTTCTTCATATGTTATAACAAGGCTTGTAACACAGAGCTGACTCCAAGCAAGCAACCGACTAATTAAATGAATAAATAATTCTAATAGAGAAAAGATGATACCGCATCACACGTGCTTGCATTCATGTTTTCACTCTATATGAGGTTTGGAGCAAACAAATTTGTTCAGGGAGATCTTTGGGCTGGGGTCAGGTAGGAATAGTAATGAGAATCTAAGTTTGGGGATGGGCTGAAGGAGTTACTAGGGCTGGGATGGTAGTAGAAATAAGTTAGTTAGTGTGGTGGGGATGGAAGGGTTAATTTGAGAAAGCAGGAGGGTTTGGAGGAAATGAGGTCAGTGTAAGGAGGGGCTTAACTGGTTTGGTGAGAGTGTAGCTGGGTAAGGGATCAGATTTTGGCATGAACTTGCTACAACGTAGGATTACATCCGAGATGACCTGTGGGTACTTGGTGGTCAGATAGGCCTTGGGATAATACTAGTATTAATGAAGTGAGTAAGGGTGGTATAACACATTTTTTTCCCTCTCCCTCCCTTTGATTAGTTGTATTATTTGCTTAGGATTATACCTGTTTCTGTTGTTTATGGAAGTGTAGGTAAGGATTTCAGTTTACTCACTGTCATTTAGGTTTCTGGGAGTTTTGATTTACTAGTTTGAAAGGGAAACAGGTAAAACTGGAGGTTATGGTGGAGGCAGATGCTTAGGTTACTGTGGCATTCTGCTCCTGGTGGTTCTGTGGTTGTGATTAATTTGGCAAGATGGTGTAAGAAGCAGGTTTTCAAGCTTATAGGGCTGGAACATGAGTTCACTCATTTACTCATCATATGGAATGGGTTTATGGAGGTTCTGCTTAAATAATTTTGGAGGTAGTGGTATAGTATTTCTAGTGGTTCTGTGGTTGGTTGCTTTCAGCTAAGCTGTAAGTCTCAGTTTACGGTGTTTTCCCAGGCCATGACGCACCCATGAGTAATGACTGTTTGCCACTCATGCACGGTGTAGCATTAACTATTAGGGCTAGTGCAGGAAGTAGCAGTGATGTACAGATGCATGGTGTAGCTTTCAAGAGTGCAGATGCTTCATGATGTGTAGTTCAGTTCACATTGTAGGTGGGTCAGGCATACTGATTATGGCTGCACCTCATAGACACAAAGTGCAACATTTGTGGCAACCAGTGCTTTGCTAAGATTAAAATGGTCTTTCCAGGCAGTTAACCTAGTAGTCACCCATAATCTATGAATCACCCACATTTTTACCAAAGGATTCTGCCCTTCAGCTAATTCATGCTCATGGAAACCCTGAAGGTGATCCACTTGCTAAGTCATTAAGAGTGATTTCTTAAAAGCGTCTTTTTTTTTTTTTTTTTTTAGAAGGATTTACAGTTGTCATTTCTTTTGCAGATGGTAGAAACAGAGGTTGTATCAGAGATGTTCAGCCATCATCTCACAGGCGGAGCAGCTATTCTGGGATTTGCCAGCTTGTGAGTCTGGGGTAGCTAAGGATCCAGGTGTGTTCAGTCGGAAGAGGCAAAGGCAGACGTCGAGTAGCAAGCTGTGGCCCGAGGGAAGTGGACTCAACAGGCGATGACTGCTGCTGTGGTGGATGGCACATGATGAGGTCACAGGGTAATATATTGTTAGGTGTTCCTTTAGGCATGTCTGCATTGGTGCAGTTTGGGAATAGTGTAGGGGACTGGTGAGGATGAGGAGCATCAGGGGCAGGATGAAACAGGTGGCATGGCTGAAGGATGGCAGAGTATTAGTGAAAGGGGACAATTTGATGAGGAGGCTTGTGGCAATGAGAAGGGCTTATTTTTGATTGTGGGGAGTTTGGGGTCATTGGCAGGTGGGGTGGAGTCACAATAGCATGAGGTAGGGTCAGATTTTGGGATCCAGCCAGGTGACTGGTTAGCTACACAGGCTCTGGGGCAAGGGGGGTCTTTTTGACCCATCACATACTGCTTGCAATTAAAGAAAAGATCCGGAAGGGGGGTATGTTAATATTTTGAGCTGAATGATGGTGATGGAGTTCAATGTCTGATTGAATCAGAAACCCCAAACAGTAAAAACCTTTTGATGGCTTTAGCAGCCTTGAGACAGGGGAGTGTAGATAGACTGCAGCCAAAAACATGGGACAATTTGGTGTTCAGCTTTGTTTATTATATGGCAGTGTGGTTGGAGAAACATGCCACCTTTACCTTACCAATCTTGACTTACTTGCTCACAATCCATGAGGCACAGCATCTGCGGGTGGGGAATGCCTGGTTGTGGTATGATCAGAGGTTTCAAAAGCAGAAGATCATGGATCAGTTAGTGCGTTGGGATGTGAGACATCCTGACACCTGGCTGGTTACTATGGTAGCCAGCCTTGGGGCTGTTAGCAAGGGGCTTAAGTTATGGGGGAGGTCTATACTGGACCTTTAATGTGGGGTGTTGCTCATGGGTGGCATGTAAGTTTTTGCACACCTGTTTGAAGTGTGTGGGAATGCATTCAGCTGTGCAGTGCAGCAGAAGAGAAAGCATGTTGATTAATCTGAGTTTGCAGCAGCCAGAATCAGGTGGGTTACCTTTACTGTTTCCTGGATTTCAGGGTAGTCAGGATAGGGGGAATTTTCAGGGGCAGAGAAGGGGGAGTCCTTTCATGGATCAAGGGGAAGACCAGGAGACACACTCTACCATTAACATGCAGGTATTGCGGCAGCTGCTCATGCGATTTCCTGATTCATTGGTTGTGGACGAGTTAACAGATAGATTGATTCTGTTGGGGGAAGGAAGGGATTTTGGAAGGTTTGGTGGAGAAGGGTAAGTTATTGGGTCTGTTTGATATTTCTCCCTTTAACAGCTATAAAGTTTGATTTGGCAGCAGCAAGTTGGCAGTCAGGAAGTGGTACATTATCTGGATGACTTCTTAATAGTAGGTGAGGGGTTTGACAGAGCACTGGACAGTAGGTGTGCATTTTTGGGAATGTGTGAGGAACTGGGTGTTCCACTGGCTATGCAGAAGTTAGAAGGCCTAAGCAAGGCACTGTTTTTTTTTCTGGGATTGCTAGTGCATGCAGGCCATGGTTTGTTTTGTTTACTGGCAAAGAAAACAAAACATTTGAAAGAAAAGATTTGGTGAGTGAAATTCTAGGACAAGGTGTGGATTAAAGATGTTATGGAGCTCATAGGGCTCATGAATTTTTCATGTAGGGCAGATCACATGGATTGTAACTTTTGTAGGTTCATGGCTTTTTGGTGAGTGAGGGGAAAACAATCATTGAGTGAGGGTTAATAAGTTTGTGTGTGCTGAGTTAGAATTGTAGTTCTCTTCTTTGGAGAAGTTTATGGTATGTATTTTTGGCAGGAGGATTTGGTTGTTCAGGATTTGCAATTGTTTACAGATATGGTAGGAGGTATTGAGATGGGGGCATATTTTGGGGGTATGGTTTGCGGCTCATTGGCCAGCAGGTTGGAAGGACGATTAGAAGAGGTATTTTTCCTTTTTGGAGTTAGTTCCAATTTAGATGGCATTGAAGTTTTGGCAGGAGATGTTGTGGGGAATGAGGGTTATTTTTCACTTTGACAATATGGAAGTGGTACATGTGCTGAAGGTAAAGACAGCGAGGTCTGAATTGCTTTTGTGCATATTATGCAAGTTGGTTTTACTGAATTTGATTAATTTTTCTTTTCCAGGTGTGCATGTGGCGGGTGCTAGGAATGAGATTGCTGATAGCTTGTCTTGCTTTCTATGTTCCAGGTTCTATCAGTTAGCTCCAGAGGCAGTGGAACAGCCAATGGTGTTGCCAGACGAGATGCGGTAGGTTGACCGAATAATCAGATGATTGGTACAGGAACCCTGGGCAGTTTCTAAAAAGAAGTTGTATGGTAGAGAATTGCAAGATTTTGATAAACTTGTGTTGTAATTGCCTGTGGTGGGAGTTTAGTCAGAAAGATTGTTGTTGAAATATTTGGAACAAGGTAAGGCAGTTTGGTCGGTCAAGGTTAACTTAGCTGTGAATAGTATATTTAAGCAGGTGGCAGGGTTACATAACTTTACTAACTCATGGACTGTGGATTCGTTTTTTGATCGGTTGGGGTTGGGGTAAGGTTTACAGTGTAAAGACTGACAGATAATGGCCATTGAAAAGACAGGTTTTAGAGGTTTTGTTGCGGTGATTAGCATTTGTAAATGGAGGTTCACTGGATTAACTTTACGGGTGACATTGGCTTTATGGATGTATTTTGGAGCTTTTATGGTGTCAGAGTTGTTAGGGTCACTGTTGCCAGGATATTTTGGTGTTTTCTGCCTCTTTGCACATTTGGTTGTGTAGATCTAAAAATGTATCAGTTGGGGAACAGTAGGGAGACAGTATTGGGAAAGGATAGGACTGATTGTGTCCAGTGAGTTGGGCTAAGGGATTGCTGAGATCTCATGCTGAGAGTCTTCAGGACTTCGTTTTTTGATCGGTAGGGGTAAGGTGATAATGAGTAATCAGTTTATATACATGATGAGGAGAGCTTTTCAGTGTGTTGATTTTCTGCTTATTCTTTTCACATTGGAAAGGCACCAGATTTAGTGAGAGAAAGCAGATCAACTGAAGTTATTAAGAAGGTAGGTTGATGGTCATCAATTTTTTTTCTTATATTAGATAATTGGGTAAAGTTAACTGGCTTAATATTAATTATATAAATAATTTTCTCTCTCTCTCTCTCTCTCTCTTTCTAGTAAAGGAGATTATAATTCTGAGTCATTCTTATATTCACTGGGTGGCAAAGAGGGCTGCAGTTAGGCCGGATGCCACGGAATTGGGTTTGGGTAGTTTTGGGTCAAAAGTCATCTGGCATGGTGTCAGAGGTCTTAGATGGCATTGGCTTATGGTGGAGTTTGCTTCTGTATTTTTGTGCATTGGGCTTCCTAGAGTCCTGGTGGTACATTTGGCAGGTAATGATCTGGGAATAATTCCAAAGTGAAAGTTGGTAGTTAGGATAAAGGAGGATCTGCTTATGTTAAAGAGGTTATACTCAGGTATGTGTATTGTGTTGTCGGAGGCAGTACTAAGGTTATTTTGAAGGAATGCTAGCAGTTTTCTGGCTTTGGAGGGGACTTGATGGTTTGTTAATTTTAGGCTAGCTAGGCAACTGGCTGCTTTGGGTATTTAAGCAATAGAGCATAGCAATTTCGATGACAGGGATCCAGTTTAGTTCCGAAAGGATGGAGTACACCTGAATGATTTTTGATTTGGACCTCTTTATTGTATACTTAAGTTTATTTTTGTAGGGTTTAGAGAAGATTTTGGAGTGAATGAGGGGGAACAGCCTGTGGCAGGCTGGTTGGCTAAAAAGAGGGGCAGACTTGTCCCTCTTCTGTTCTCTCTCTGTGGTGTTGGATGTTTGATGAAATACGTTGTTTAATGAAAGTGAGCAGTGGGATGCTGCTTGAAAAGTAAAATTAAGTGAGAAGGTGATGATGTTGCTTATTTGGTTAGGGTGACTAGGGTTAGACTGTACTAGTAAATGGTTATATGGATGTTGATGCTGTTATTAATTAAAATATTGTTCAATAGAGTTATGTGTATGGAAGTTGAATAAAGGTTGTTAAATGCCATTTGTAGTGGTGTGCTTATTGAAGAGGACTGGGACAAATGAGGTTTGGGGCAAACCAATTTGTTCAGGGACATCTTTGGGCGAGAGTCAGGTAAGAATAGTAATGGGAGTTTATGTGTTGGGAAGGCGTGAAGGGGTTATTAGGGCTGGGATGGTAGTGGAAGTCAGTCAGTTAGTGTGAGTGGTGAGGATGGAAGTGTTAAATTGGGAAAGCTGGAAGGTTTGTAGGAAATGAGGTAAGTGTAAGGAGGGATATAATTGGTTTTGTGAGAGTGTACCTGGGTAAGGGTTCAGATTTTGGCATGAACTTGCTACCCGCCCTCCTGTCCTCCTTTAGGAATATTGAGGTTTGTGCCGTTAATTTTAAGTTTAGTGTTTAGGCAGAGAAGAGAGGCAGGCTTGTCCTTGTTCTGTTCCCCCTCTGGTGTTGCATGCTTGATTCAATGAGTTGGGAAATGAAAGAGAGTGCTAGGACGCTGCTTGATAAATAAAAGTAAGTGCGTGGACGTAATGGCGCTGCTTATATGGCTGGGTTAAGCAGGGTTACGCTGCCTTAGTAAATACTTATATGGATATTCTTGCTGTGATAAAATATTGTTCAATAAAGTTACTTTTAAGAAAGTTTAATAAAGGTCATCAGAAGTCGTGTGGTGTGGTTTTGAAGGGGAATGCGATAAATGGATTTTTCATAACTTTCACTTGTAGGACTCATTTGTAACATTCATTCATTGCTTTCATTCTTAACAGCAGCAGAAACAGAAGAACATAGTCACGCCAATCAGATCTGTCAGTGCACTCTTCCATTCATAATAATGCACAGTCTTTCATTCATGTATTCCTTCACTTACATATGTCAACAGTCCATATTAGTGAGTCACTCATTCCATATAACCAATTCATAATACTGCAATTCAAGGAAAACTGTTCAGCTTTGGTGATATTTTTTACAGTGCTGCAAATTCAGAAAATATTTAATGACCACTCAAAGTAGCAGTATTACACTGCAAGTAAAGCACACACACACACACACACACACACACACACACACACACACACACACACACACACACACACACAAAATCAAAGGATCATAGGAGATTACTAGGCTATTGACCTGGAGGTCATTTCAAGCTTAGTCATTTCATCCCAATGTAATACCATAGAAATGCTAGTCAATAGTCAAGATTGCATTTAGTAATGACTGCCAATGTCTAGGAGGATTGTGGGCACTATCCCCGGTAAGAATTTATGGTGCCCCATACACTTGTCCAGGTTCATCTTGAACAGTGTCAGAGAGGTGCTCTTTTCCCATGAATTGGTAGCCCATTTCAAAGAAGCATCAAGTCACTGGAAGACAAATCTGTCCCTACAGCATGTCCTATTTAAGTTGCAGGCCATATTTAGGTCCCTGGAACGGGTAGCATTGCCTCATTTGATTTACGGATATGCAGCAGGTTCGTTAGGTTTTGGTCTTAGATTGCTCTGTAAGACAGGCATAAGTGTCCCCTAAGATGTCTATATGATACAGAGTATAGTGACAGGGACTTTAGTTAGTCAGTGTAAGGCATGTGCTGGAGACCCTTGATCTTCTTTGTTAGAAACCTCTGTAGTCTATCCAATTGCTGCAGGTGCTTTTTAGGGTACATGCTGAACAGCCTGTTATTCTCAATTACTGGCCAGATTAATGCAGAGTATAGAGGGTTATAACCTCCTTTGCTTTCAAGACAATGCCTTTATTAGTCAAGTGTGCTACTTATACAGCCTTTCTTACTACAGTAGACACATAGTGGTCAAAATTAAGGTCACAGTGAACTAGTGATCTTAGATCCCTTATACTTTTGTGGGGACTTAGGGTATTGTTGATTTGACAGTCTGAAGGGACATTGTTTGTGCCAAAGGAAATGATGATGCATTTCTTTGCATTCAGTCTGAGTCCCTGACTAAGATACCAGTTGCTGGGCTGTGTAAGACCCTCCTGAAGTATACTGACATCATTTGGGGAGTCAATAATCACACCCAGTTTGCAGTTGTCTGCAAACTTGATCAGCCATAACCCCTTAGTTTTGATCTGAATGTCTCAGAAGTAAATACCAAACAGTATGGGGGCCCAGCACTGAACTCTGTGGCACCCCGCTGGGGAGAGGTTCTCTGGTTGATGTGGAGTCACCCACTTTGATATTGCTTGTCTGGTTTGTGAGCCAGATGGCAACCCATCTTACAACAAAAGGGTTTACATTCAGTTTAAGTTTATCAGTAATGGCTGAGTGTGGGATTGTGTTTAAAGCCTTTGCCAAGTTGAGGTATGCTGTGTGCACAGCTTTGTCCTTGTCAATGGCCATGGTCACATTTTTGAAGAAATCCGCCAGATTTAATAGGCAGGATCTGCCTTGACAAAGCCAAATTGGGTTAGATCCAGGGTTTGGAGGTTGCCTATGTCTTTATTTATGAGGTCCATAATGATATGTTCCATGGTGTTACAGAGCCACCTTTGTGGAGGGAAATAACTGTTGCTGCTCTCCATTCCACAGGAACAAAGCCTGTGTTTAGGCTATGATTGAAAAGGGTACTTAATGGTGATGCTAGTTCATGTTTTAGCCTGTATGGAAGACACCCTAGAATGCCATCTGGTCCCATAGAGGTTGTGTTTTTTTACCTTGGACAAAGCTTTAATGACCTTCTCTTCAGACATGTAGGGTAGGGGGAAGTTTCTGGGAAGGTATGTAATAGGTTTGGTGGGGATAAGGGAGTGATATTTTTGCCAAACCTATCTGTTAGCAGGTTTGCTATCTCTGTGGGGTCAGTGTGTGTGATACCATTATTCACTAGTTCTGCACATGCTTGGGTCCTACATTTTAGGCTATGTGCTTACTATTTTTTTTTCTCAAAGAAGCCCTTAGAGGATTTGACAAGCTGTCTTATTTTCCTGTTGAGGCTGAGGATGGTGCTTTTCCATTTTTGGGGCCTCGCCTTTTTTTCTTGGACAGCAACTTTTTGCATTTATTGTAAAGTTTGTTGATTATGGACATCCACCATAATGGCCTTGAAGGGGCTGGTTTGCTTTGATTCTTTCTGGTATAGCCGAGTCTATGCACTTATGCAAGTGATTGTACAGAGCTTTAGTGTAAGCTTCGGTGTAGTTACCACTTCCAGCTGGGGATGGGGCTTCGAATGCATTCGAGCAATGTATATTTGTAGTGAGTTGTTCACTTATTTGATAAGTTCAAAACACCCAATGCATGTTGTGGTACACACCAGCTTTTAACTTTGGACCAAGGTGATCCCCTCATTTTTACAGTTTCTTTGCAGTTATTTGATGAATTATTGTGTACTGTTATACCTACTGACAATAAGTTGGAACTGCAAATAAATCCAAATGTCTTTGTATAATTGTTTACTGAAGGCTAAGTGAATTACTTAATAAATGGCTGCCACCTGCTTTAATCAGGGAATATTTATGTATTATGCATTTTGTGACCTGCTAGAAGTTCTTCTATATGCTTATGGCTTGGACTTTGACTGAAAAGGGTCCAGGGACAAGGCCACAATGTAAATAAAATAAAATAAACTACAGATTTTGATATTTTTAAATGTTTGTCTTATATTTCTTTTCTTTTTCATTTTTTTTTTTTGCTTTCAGTATATGCCTAAGTTGCAGATGAAGGCCAGTCAATGAGATTATGAACCACTGATCCCAGGGACTTGCTGTGGATACAAACGTTTGGTATTTTTTGAAATAATTTTAGCAGTCAAATTAATAAAAATGTGCTCTGTATAACAGTGTTCAGTTGAAGGGTAGTTTCTATTAACTGCTATATATCAAGTAGTTTGTGATTAGTTATAATTATTAGCACTACCACAGGATATAGCATGTGTACTGCTCGATTACAGTTTTTAAACTCGGAAAATGTTGTGTTTTAAACCATATTAATTTTATAGCTCCACCATAATTAGAAGTATATCTGAATGTATTGCATATTAATTTGTTAAATGCGAAAATGTAGCTAGTTGTTATTTTTAAGTGTCTGTTTTCCTTGTAAGTGTTATTATGTATAAATTAATTTATTTTTCCCTGATACCACTACTCTCCTAAGGATCACAGGGCATCCAGCCTCTGTCCCCAAAGTCAGTGAGCATGAAGAACATAACCAGTCTGAAATAGTATGCCAGTCCATTATAAGACTAAGACTCACACACATACACACACACACACACACACACACACACACACACACACACACACACACACACACACACACACACACACACACACACACACACACACACACACACACACACACTCTACATATGGCTTGTTTATAGTATCATGATTTCACCGATATACATGTCTATGGGATGTGTGAGAAAAACAGATATTCTAGAAAATTCCAATGTAGATATGAAAAGGACATGCAGATTCTCCACATAAGGCATCCGGCTAGAAATCAAATCAGAGAATGACGTCATAAAGCAGTTACACTTACTTGGTTTTATAATGCATTCCATCAGGATGTGGCTTGTTGACCTTATATTCTGTGAAATTTTAAATAAATTTAACATTTACTCATGTATGCTTTTGTAAACTCTGACAACTTGACAAGAAGTGTTGAGTCCTTCAAAGTCACACTCACAAGTACTGATTGTTGAATTATGATTTTGCAGTAAACTGAAAAAAAACAATTTTGTAAGTTATAGTTCAGTGGTTACTAATGAAAGTTGGAAGCATAAATTATCTCAGTAGCTAAACAGATAACTGCATTGTTTCTCAGTTGCCATTTAATTATTACTTTGTTGTTGTAAGCATAGCTGATTAGTAGTTCATTAGTTTCATTTGCAGATATCTTGCTTGGTAATGACATTGACTGGTAGGCTTGATTTATACAATTTGCATTTTCATTAGTGAGTTTTGAAATTATTATTAGGATTAGGAGTCAGAGGTAGAGGATATGGAAGACATTGGGGGGGATTAGGAGTCGGAGGATATGGAAGAAATTGGTCTCTCTCTCTCTCAAAACAACTTAATGGAGGGTGTTGGGGCTCCTTTTTGGTAATGTTCCCTTTGGATGTAAGGCACAATCAGTGTGGACATCCCCCTGTGGCTCTGCAAATCAGGCACATGGTGGAAAATAAGGGGCTAAACAAAATCCCCTCATACCATCCCAATTACTGTCTATATAACAGTATCTTCTGGTGAACTATCCCAATGTAATGGACAATGTATGAGCTAATTGGGTAATAGTGGGCTAATGCATGACAGAGGGACAGACAGTGTAAAATGAAAAAAAAAAAAAACATGAAACATATTTTCTCACTCTCAGCATGAATTGCTAAAATCATAGTCCAGTGATACTCTTGCATATAACATGCTATCTCATTGAAAACAGAGTATATAAACTTGATGAGCTGTTTTGAACATAGGACATTCTCTGACCAAACAGGCTGAGATATATTTTGCATGCTTTTTGGGAATCTTATATTCATGCAATGCCACTATATAGCTGCAGTCTCATGCCTCCCCAACTATGGAACACTGCATCTGTAACAAAATGTCAGGATAACAGAGAACATTTTGAACACCTTGTTCGTGCACAATTTAAAAAGTGTTCATGTTAAGATGGTAATGTAAGTTGTAATACAATCTGTAACAAAAGTTTGTGTAATCATGCTTGATAAAGGAGTGTGACTCCAAGTGTATGACCGAAGTCACTTTCCTCTCTTTTGTTTCCTGATTACAGGTGGCTTTTTCAGTGTTGAAGTTATGTTACCTGGATGGCACACTGAGCACCCTGTTAGTCTCACATTATAATGATGCTGGACCTGCTGACCGTACTACATGTAAACTGTATACATCTGAGTCACTATCTGTTTCTGGTGGCCCATCAAAGATACTGAAGGCAGTCCCTAATGCAACACTGCTGTTAAAAGCTACAGATCATATTAAAGTCCTACTGATTTGTACAGTAAACATATTAAAAGCTGGCAGTTTTATATCTACCTAATGTTTAGAACCAGTAGGTAATAAGCAGTGACACATACCAAAAAAATTAGTTGTGGCACTCAAGAGGTTTGGCATGATTTTAGTTGTCTATTAATCTTGGCATAACTAAATTAAGATTTATTCAGCTCCCACTGGTGGATTGCTGAATTCCATTGACAATTGTAGGTACACTGGTATTATGTACTACTAATTTCACTGGAAAGGCAGCTGAATGAGTAACATTTTTCATGATCCCTAATAGTGCATTTCACATTAGGGATTCACTGTTTTGGGGCACATATTGTAAAAATGCATTTAACTAGCTTAAAGAAACAGCTACTTTTGAGTTAATGGTAAAGGTTAAAAAGAATGGCACAGTGATGGATAAACGATTGTGACCCACTTTGTACCTTGGTAAGGTGAGCCAACATAGTCACTTTCATTTATTTTATTTTATTTTGTTTGCCCATTAAGTGAATTGGTCCAAAAACAAAATTTATCCAAAACCTAGAACATAACACAAAGTAACACACACTGTACAGAAAAAATAGCCTCAAAAGAGTAGAGTGCAACTATTTACCATAATAGAATAACATATATATTGCTATTTGTCAAAATCCTCTTTAAATAAATGAGAAGACTGGGGAGACATTTCCAAAAAGGGATGAAGAACAAGCGCAACCAGAAAAAAAAGTTCTGACTAATACTAGCCATTGTGTCTGAAACACAGGCATTGGAAAACTTCAGTTAAGTAAACTATAAAACTAGTTTTGAACTATAACAGGTTTAGTTTACTTTTTAGCACAACTGACATGATCTTCCAGCTTGCAGGAACATATTGTACAGAAGCTTTCTCACTTGAGCCAGAATAAGCGTAGACCATGTAATGGTATGGGCTCCTTATCAGGGGACTTAAGAGTAAAATGGCAGTATGCCAGTACAACAAAATATTCAAGTTTTAATGATTTAAAGGAGAGTGTGGTTTAAACTGTGATGGGGAAATACCTTATTTCAAACACTATCAAACCCCATTAACACTTCTTATCATACATGCTGAGTTTATACACATATTTGTGCTCCAGCTTGGTGCTATGTCCTTGCATCTGCCCCTTGCAGGCTTCATTCTATAGTAGTAGTGATATAGTTAGACATCTGTAGGTTATGATGATAGATTTTCAGATGTTCCACAATACTGTTGTCTGTTCATGTCACAAGTAAGCAAGCAGTTAAAGCCCTGTTTAAAAGGGTGAAATATTGAAAGGTTGTGCAATCTCAAAGTTAGAATGTTTAGAGATATGAGCATATGTGGAGACTGATCATTATTTATTTATTTATTGACATTTGTTGACTGGGAAAGTCCAGTGGGTCAGCAACCCATTTTCAGTAGAGGCCCAGGGAGAAATGCTCCACAAAAATAATGAATGACAAAAATACACGTTCCACAAATAAAAAAATAATACACAAAACATGTTACACAAATAAAAAGAAAGTATAAGAGCATTTTCTATACAGGTATACAACAATGGATATGTATAGGCAAGCTATGTACATTGCCAGAAAAAGGAAAATATAATGCAACATAGGATGCATGTTACATATATTTACAATGAAAATTTGAATGTAGTAGTACCATTAGAGTGTAAGAGAAAGTGATGAGAGGTTGAGAAAGGGGAGGAGGCAGAAAGTTTATGGAGGCTTTGGTTTTAAAAACAGGTACAGATAGGATTATTGTGGCAGAAGCATTTTAAAGCAGTTTTGAAGGATATTAGTGTGTCTAGCTGTGTGATGTGAGAGGGAAGGGAATTATACAATTTTGAAATACGGTGGGAGTATAAGCATAGCCCTGCTCTTTTATTGGGTGAGTATAAGCATAGCCCTGCTCTTTTATTGGGTGAGTATAAGCATAGCCCTGCTCTTTTATTGGGTGAGTATAAGCATAGCCCTGCTCTTTTATTGGGTGAGTATAAGCATAGCCCTGCTCTTTTACTGGGTGAGTATAAGCATAGCCCTGCTCTTTTATTGGGTGAGTATAAGCATAGCCCTGCTCTTTTATTGGGTTTACTCACATTTAGGTGCTGTTTATGAGTTGAGCGAAGTGCCCTGGTAGGGTTGTATGTTTGCATGATAGTGTGGAGAGTGGGGCAGCTACTGGGTTTATATATTAATTTACGGGTGATGGTTAGTTGGGTATACTGAAGGTAGTGAGGGAATTCAAGCCAGTTTAGTTCAGTAAGTGAAAGGCAGTGATGCATGTGATTAGGTGCCCCTACGGAAAAATGCATTTTATGATTGCATGTTTTTAATTTGGTGATAAGACATGAGTAGATGTTGGTGAAAGTAGGGCTACCATGGAGGAGGGAATGGATAAGTAGAGTATTAGCGAGGCTAATTTTTGTCTGTTTGTCTAGGTAAAGTTCCTGACGGTACAACTTGATAAGTTTAAAATGGGTCTTTTTCATTGCGTTATGAAATTGTTGAGCAAAGTTAAGTTTGTCATCAATGGTAATACCTAGAAATTTTGTGATTCTTACTATTTCAATATTTGTGTTGCTGTGAGAGAGAATATCAAAGTCCAATGAAGATGTTTTAGTTGAAAATAAAAGGATCTTAGATTTGTTGGGGTTTTGCAGGAGTTGAGTATTATTTAGCCATGTCTCTATGGATGTGAAGGCATTTTAAGTGATTTTAATAAGGCCAGGAAGGTTGGTAGCAGAGGAGATTACTGTAGAATTGTCTGCTACTGAACTATTATAGTTTGCTGGGATGCTTTGTGGAGATCAATAATAAAGATGTTAAATAGCAGAGGCCCCAAGATTGAACATTGGGGGACTCCTATACTATTTTCCAGAAAGCCAGACTGTTTGTTTTGCCATTTGATGAATTGTTTGTTATTACTAAGGCAGCTAGAAAACCACACCAAGGTATTTGAGGTACAGCAATATTTCTTAGCTGTTGTAGTAGTTTAGGGTGTGAAACTGGGTCAAAAGCTTTGGATAGATCTAAGAGAATTACTGATGTTATGAGACCAGCATCAAGGGCTTTATAGACTGTATCACTGAAGGAGAGTAATCCTGTGATGGTACTGTGTGCAGGGTGAAATCCATGTTGGGTGGTTTAGTAATTGATTTTGGATACATTTTTCTAATATTATGGAGAGTGGAGAAAGCATAGAGATGGGGCGATAATTAAAGAGGTCATTGGTATTACCACCTTTGTGTAAAGATGTAGTAATAGACTTTTTCCAGAGAAGTGGAACAGTGAATTCAGAGATGGAGCGATTAATTATTTTTTTTATTTTTATTTATTTTACATTTGTCGACCGGGCTAGTCCAGCTGGATAATTTCCATTTTCAGTGGAGGCCCGGGGAGAAAAGCTCCACAATTAAACAAGGTTAAACATTTAAGCAACAATGCATACATTTTAGTCTAGTAGAAAAAACAGCTAAAAAAAACAGATAAAAAACAAATAGTCTAAGCTATATATTCATATTTTTTTTTTTTTTTTTTTTTTTTTTAGAACAGTACAGTGATTTAGTCATTTGAAATAGCAGGGAAAGATAGTGATTTTTACGTAGGGAGTTATGGCTGAAGAGCGAAGAAGTCATTTAGTCTGGATTGGTATAGGAGCAGAGCCAGAAGTTGTTAAGATGTAATAGAAGTTGTTTTTTGAAAAGGTGAAAGGAGTCTAGTGAGGTAATGTGTGGGGGGAGGTTATTCCATATTTTCCCTATGGAGTTTGAAAATAGACAGTTACCTGCTGAATTTGTAATTCTTGTTGTGGTGACTTGTAGCTTTTCGCAGATCAACTGTTTCAAGTTTTTGTAGGGAGTAAGGAGGTTACTGAGAGCTGGTGTTTTTGTTGGTTGATAAAGAATGTTATGTGTAATTAAGAGTTGTTGATAGATAAGCTTGTTAGGTAGTTCTAACCATTGTAATTGTTTTAAGTTATTACAGTGGTGAGTTCTGTACTGGGATGCTGTGGCAAAACGGGCTATATTATGATATGATGTAGTTAGTTTTTTCAGGTTAGCTTTAGAGAGATTGATGTAAATAGAGGAAGCGTACAGTAGGGTGGAGATAAGATGTGATTGAGCTAAGGTGGTCCGTGCTTCTGGTGTAAGGAAGGGTTTTATTCTGTACAGTGAACCTAACTTTTTATTTACTGCTTTTATAGTGTTATTGATATGACAGTCATAGTTAAGATTATTATCAATAGTAACACCAAGCAGTTTGGTAGTAGAGTCTGGGGAGATAAGAGAATTGTCAGCTGCAGTAATAGTAAAATTTAGTTGAGAAGATTTGTGGGTAGGTGAGAATAGTAATAGTTTTGTTTTCTTGGAGTTGAGAAAGAGACATCTTTTTGAGAACCATTGTTCAACGGTTGAAAAGGTAGATTGTGTGAGTGACTGGAGTTCAGATTGGGTGGAAGCTGTACAGATGATGGTAGAATCATCTGCATATTGTATGCAGGTAGTGTTATGGATAGATGATTGAAGATCATTAATAAAGATAGAGAATAAGAGTGGACCTAATATTGATCCTTGAGGTACTCCTAAGGAGATAGGTAGTAGAGCAGATACAGAATTTTTCCAGAGTACTGCTTGTTGTCGGTTTTCAAGGTAGGATGAGAACCAGGTTAAGGAGGAGAAATCCAAGGCAAGTGAGTTAAGTATGTGTAGAAGAAGTTTATGGTTGACCATGTCGATGGCTTTTGACAGGTCTAGAAAAAGAGAAGCAGTTAGTTTGTTATTATTACGGTTACAGTTTATGGTATTAGTAAAGGAAAGTAGTGCAGTGGTAGTACTATGTGAGGGTCTAAATCCATGTTGAGTGTTTGCTAGTAGGTTATTTTGAAGGAGATGGTTAAGTAGTTGTTTGTGTATACATTTTTCCATGATTTTAGCTAGTGGGGATAATAGTGCTATTGGTAGTTAGAGAGGTCAGTGGATTTGCCTCCTTTATGTAAGGGTATGATGTGTGATATCTTCCAAATTGCTGGAAAATCACTTTCTTTTATGGATCTGTTTATTAGGATCGAAACAGGGTAGGCTATAGCTTTTGCTGCTACCTGAAGGAATTCAGCAGGAAGCTTATCTGCTGAGGGGTAGTGGGTTTAAGTTTTGTAAGAGAGATTGTATGTAGGAGGTGGGTATGGGTTGAAGTTGAGGGAAGGAATGACTTTGTTGGTGTTACTTAAGATCAGTTGGGAAGCATCAGGGGATAAATGGCTTGCTAGTGTTTGTATGGAAGTAGTAAAGAAGCTATTGAAGTTATTGGCTATTAAAGAGGGATTATCAGGGTCTAGATTCTGTGGGTTAGGTGTTACTATTTTACCTGGGGTAAGTAGATGATTGATAGTAGACCAGAACCTTTTGGTTCTTTTTGTGGATTGCTGAAGTTCAACATAGTAGTTCTTTTTGTCTGAAATAATAGCATTTTTGGTTTTGTTTCTCAGCTCTCTAAAGGTTTGATAGTCTGTTGGGTTTCTAGAGAAGTGCCATTTCTTCCAAGATTTATTTTTAAGCCTGATCTTTTGTTTAGTATTAGAGGTAAGCCAGGGTGCTGTTCTGGTCTTTATTCTAATGGTACGACTTGGGGCATGGTGGTTTAAGATTGTAAGGAATGCTGAGTTGAAATGTTCTACGGCTTTGTTGAGAGAGAGGTGCTTTAGAGGGGTCCAGTTGTATTGTGAGAGTTCTGTTTGAAATCTTTGGGGATTAAATTGTTTCTTTGAATATAGTGTTCTATGTGAGGTAGGTAAGTTTTGATGAGTTTTAGCTCTAATGACATATGTGAGGGAGTGATCGCTAAGGTCATCAGGAAGGATGCCAGTTTTGTAGTTTTGTGAGGGGGAGTTTGTAAGAACCCAGTCTAAGGTGGTTTCTTTTTGCTTGTTTTATTTATTCTAGTGGCACTATCAATTAGTTGTTTGAAACCAAAAAGGTTTAAATGGGAAGTGGGGTTAGCATTGTTACAAGATTTCCAGTCAATGTTAAAGTCTCCAAGGAGTAGTGTTTCTTGAGGGAGGTAATTAGAGAGTTGTTCAAGAAGTTGTTCTAATGTGGGGATATTATTTCCTGGAGGCAGATAAGCACAAATGATGTTTATTGATTTAGTAGTGTTAATTTGAACTCTAGAGCAGATTATTTCGACATTATTGTTTTGGGTAAGAGCAAGGTCAAGGAGAGTAAGCTTCAGGTTAGATTTATATAGGATAGCTACTCCACCTCCTTTCTTGGAGGTGCGATCAAGTCTAACAATGTTATATCCAGGTGGGGTAATTTCAATATCTTTAATAGATGGTTTTAGCCAGGTTTCAGATAAGCATAGAATGTCAAAGTTGTGTACTTCTAGTAGGGCATGTATTTGACTAACTTTATTACAGATACTGCGTATATTTAGGTGGGCCAAGGATAGTATGTTTGTAGTTGTAGTTGATGGAGGAAGGAGAGCTTTTATATGGTGACTGTGTGTTTCAGTAGTTGTAGGTTGAGGGCCTGGATTGGGGTGTATGTCACCATCCTGAAGTAGATGGAGTAGTAGACCATAGTTTTTGGTTATGTGTTTTAGAGATGTGTCAAATAATTTCTTTGATTTAGTTTTTAGTAGTTTACAATGTAATAGTCTATGGTATTTGGGAAGTAAGTATATGGTTTGTGAGGAGGTAGGTAAATAGGATGAAGGTAGGTATGTTGTAGGTGTACTAGTATGTTTTGAGGGAAGTGAGAGAGAAACAGTTAAGGAGTGTTCATAGGAGGTTAAGAAGTAGGTAGTAATGAGAAGGAATAATAGTAAGAAGGTGATAGGTAGTTTAAGTTGTGAGTGGAGGATAGTTGTAGACATGATAAGATAGTTGTATGTGAAGTAGGGTTTCCTGATATATTGTAGAGGGGTGTGTTGTGGGAGTAGGGGGTAGAGTGGAGGGGGCTGTAATGGTATAGGACTTTAGTGAGATAGTGGTGGGGTTGGTTAAAGTGGTAAGTAGGTGTGACTAAGTGAAGGAAGTTACACAATGTGCGAGACTGTGAATAGGATAGGATAACAGTAGTAGGAGGTGTGGCTAGTAGAAATATAAATGTAGGACCCCTGGGGGTGGGTGGGATATGGGGGTAGGGTGGGGAGCGGAGCGGGGCACACAAAGTAGACCAGAGGAGAGTGGAAAAAGTATCAGGGAAGGAAGGGGGAATCAAGGCAAGAGAAAGTAGCCTCGGGGGAGAGGATGAGACAGAGAGGTAAAGGAGGAAAAGGATTAGTATAAGGAGGAGAGAATAAAAGTGTAAGGTAGAAGTCAATACTAATATCCCAAATAGGGATGAGAAAAGTATAACATCTAGTGGACAAAAGTAGTAGTGCAGTAAGAAAACAAGGTAGCTACCAGGCGTGGAGCTGTACTAGAAGGGGGAGAGAGGATAGCCTATGTGGCCATCCGAGGAAACTGTGAGGGGAAATGAAGGATTAAGGAGGGGTAGCTGCTGGCTGCTTAGCTAGTGGCAGTCTGCAAGTTTAGCAGGAACATTTAGTTAAAAACGTAATATAGCATGACTAGGTAGACATACTCTCTTTTTTCTGGTGGTAGAGGGTGGTAGAAGAAGACAATGTCCTGATCGAGTCCAAGGGTATTCTGTGGGGAACACCCTAATAGTGAAAATAGAGGGATACAACCCAGGCAAAGACACAGGGTCGTGGAGGGGATAGCTGTTAGAGGAGGGAAAGAGGACAAAAAGATAATGTTAGAGTACAATATTGACATACAGGGTTACAATTCAGAGTCAAAATGCAATAAAAGACAGGTTATGCAACTGGTAAGCAAAGCAACGTCAACTGGTAAGCAAAGCAACGTTACACATAGTTGATATAACTCTTTAGGATGTACATATAAATGGTGAAGAGTACATTTCAAATAAATAACTGTATAGCTAATATTATATAGAGCCTAATGTTACAGCAAATCACCACACTCACCAGAGTAATGCAGTGAACGCATTCACATTAACATAAACAATTCAATTTAAACACTTTCCAGTCTCTTTAGGAGGTGTAGATGGTGTAAATAGCAAGTCATAACAAGGAACGCTATTGCGTATACAGAAATATGATATATGAAAGCAGTAAGTGTGAGGACTAGGATAGGAGCAGTTCCACTGTAAGGCAAACCTAATAACTAAACACATTCACTTCTAAGTTAGCAACAAATACAAGAGCAGTCACTTTAAAAGCTAGCCAAACTATCTAAAACTATTCACGTTTGCACAACCCGTAAGTACTCATAGGTTGGAACAGCACAGCATACAAATCCAGCATTCGCGTGAGATGTAAAGGGTTCCTATACCAGCTTAAGCAGTATCGGTATCAGTATCAGAGGGGTCCCACTTATGTAGCGCTACCTGAAAGCTAAACGCATTCGCGTTTAGCTGAGCAAAGATCCACGTGCTACAGAATCAATGCAGACAGTAGCGGAGTAGCATTACATTAAAGATTATACTAAACGCATTCGCGTTAATCTATCCATCAACAATATTATTGCAATCCTACCAATTTAGTGCCACCTTAAGGCTGAACGCATTCGCGTTTGGATTAGTAATAGTAAACACGCTGTTCTATCAGTATCAGAGGTAAATGAGTAGTCTTATGTCAGAGGCTGCATCAACGCAACTCCCACCAACTTGAACACAACAGTATTAGAGCCGTCCCATGTATTCAGTACCACCCAAGTGCTAAACACATTCGCGCTTACACTAGAAAGAGTACACACACTATAGCACAAATCCAGACAGTAAAAGAGCAGTCCTACACTAGAAAAATTACACACGCTATAGCACAAATCCAGACAGTAAAAGAGCGGTCCTTCAACTAAGGCTATACTAAACACAGTCGCGTTAACCTGAACATAAGTACACATGCTATAGCACAAATCCAGACAGTAAAAGAGCGGTCCTTCAACTAAGGCTATACTAAACACAGTCGCGTTAACCTGAACATAAGCTGGAATAGCATATAGTCATCAGTTTCACCTGACTTGGAGTGTTATAGGTAGATAGCAGGTTACTACAGCAATATGGCACAAGCTAAACACATTTAAGATAAACAGCAGTTAAACACCGACTACTAAAAATGTTACAATTCCTGAAAACTGGAGTGTAATAAACAGCTTAAAACTTACTTCAGAGTTGTCGCACACAGCCAAGCAGACTCAGCAGCAGCGAGGAGGGCAGATTTAAAGATGGCGCCTTTGGGACGTGGGCGGTCTTTAAAAACTTCCACAGGAAGTCCCTAGGGAGGAGGAGGCAGAGATAGTAGGGGGTAAGGTATAGACCGGAAAAGGAGGGGAGTGAAGAAACCTGGCTGAAGAAAGGATAGGATAATAAGGTTGCAGTAGGAAGAATAATAGAAGGGGGAGGGGAGATAGCAGGGAGGCAGGTATAGACCGGAAAGGAAGGGGGGTGAAGAGATCTGGCTGAAAAGGGATAGAATAGTAAATGGTTCAGTAAAGAGAACAATAGGCTAGGGAAGGAGATAAGAGGCTAAGTGGGTAGGAAGTGGAACAGGAGTGATATCTAAGGGTAATAAAGCATATAGATATTAGGGCCTAGTAAATACAATAGTATGTGAAAAAGGGTAAAACAGGAGTACAGACCTGGGCTCAAAGGAGACAGGAGAAGCAAGTAGGGAGCCCGAGGAGAAAGGGTGTGAGCAAAGCACAAAGTAGACCAGAGGAGAGTGGAAAAAGTATCAGGGAAGGAAGGGGGAATCAAGGCAAGAGAAAGTAGCCTCGGGGGAGAGGATGAGACAGAGAGGTAAAGGAGGAAAAGGATTAGTATAAGGAGGAGAGAATAAAAGTGTAAGGTAGAAGTCAGTACTAATATCCCAAATAGGGATGAGAAAAGTATAACATCTAGTGGACAAAAGTAGTAGTGCAGTAAGAAAACAAGGTAGCTACCAGGCGTGGAGCTGTACTAGAAGGGGGAGAGGGGATAGCCTATGTGGCCATCCGAGGAGACTGTGAGGGGAAATGAAGGATTAAGGAGGGGTAGCTGCTGGCTGCTTAGCTAGTGGCAGTCTGCAAGTTTAGCAGGAACATTTAGTTAAAAACGTAATATAGCATGACTAGGTAGACATACTCTCTTTTTTCTGGTGGTAGAGGGTGGTAGAAGAAGACAATGTCCTGACCGAGTCCAAGGGTATTCTGTGGGGAACACCCTAATAGTGAAATTAGAGGGATACAACCCAGGCAAAGACACAGGGTCGTGGAGGGGATAGTCTCTTTTTTCTGGTGGTAGAGGGTGGTAGAAGAAGATACTAATGGTACTGTGGTACTATTGATACTAGTGGTAGAATTAAGATACTAATGGTGTAGGCGATTGCATCAGCTGCTATTTTTAGGTATTCTGATGGCAGGTTATTGGCAGAGAGGGAGCACGGCTTGAGTGTGGTGAGCAGTTTGTGAACTAAGGAGGTAGATATGGGTTGCATAGTAAAAGATGGAGCTGATGGAGTACTTCCAGAGGTTTCAGAGGAAGGGATAGAGGGAGCTTGGACAGTTCTGAGTATGACAAGGAGTAGTCGTCGAATTATTTGAGCTTATATCATTAATAGGATGTGACTAACTTTAGGATCGTATTGATAAAATGAGTGTTAAATGTTTGGGCGATTTCCTGAAGGTTTTGACTGGAGAGGGCGATAGGTTTTGAAAGGTTCCTGGATTTAGTAGTGATGAGACAGACTTCCAAAACTTTTTTGTTCTATTAGTTTGGTTAGTTTCCTGTGAGAAGTACAATTTTTATTATCTTTGATCAGTTTTTTAGCTTTATTCCTAAGTTCCTTATATGTAAGTTCATTTAGAAGGTTTTTGTTTTTCTGCCATATCTTTCAGGCTTTATATCTTGAGATTAGAACCTGTTTTGTTTCCTTTGTTAGACAGGGAGCATGGTTACATTTAGTTTGTTTGGTGCATAAAAGTCCGAGACTATTTAGTGTAGCTAGAACGATTTTAGTGAAATAAATTACGACATCATCTAATGGCAGGGATTTTAGTGGTGGCCAATTTTGTGCTTTAGAATATTTATAAAAGTTGTTTTATTAAATTGGGTGAGGTTTCTGGAGGATTCCTCTACAAATATGCTTTTTTCAAATTCTTGTAATAGTCATCACTGTACACTGTCAACTATTTCATTGTTTTATTTTTATTTTTTGCAAAATAAATAGTTGCAATCGATGTTGCTTCACTGTATAGCTATATACCATTTTTTCAAAAGAAATAGTTGCAATTAATGTTTCTTCACTGTATAGCTATATGCCATTTTATTATGACTGATTTTTAACAAATGTGCTTCTTGAAGGCAGATCAGTCCATAGACCACTAACATCTTGCGGGCACCCACCCTCAATGGGGTGATAAAATATAAATCAGGGAAGAACTTTTAGCTACCCATCCAGTTATCAATATTCATCTTAATGTTGGCGAGGGTTTCACTCTGTTTAATATAAATATGTAGTTTATACTTTAGGAGACAAATCTGTCATATCAGCATGTCCTGCTTATTTGGTGAAAATTTATTTAAATCCATAGTATGGGTGTTTCTGGTGCATTAGTTTTCTAAAGGTGTAGGAGACCAAAGAAAGCAGGGTCTTTCATGGCCGTAAATGCTGTGGGGGTTGGGGGGCATGGCCCAGTTGCTTCACCTAAGGGATAGATGCATGCACTTTAGGGCACATGAGACAGTATAATTTCCACTGGTGGTTAGCAATGGGAAAACCTCCACTAACTGCTTTAAGGGGTTAAAGCAGACCTGCTTGGAATGTATATCCTCTGTGGAAGTAAATGGATTCCCTTCCCATCACCTCCACCGGTTGCATATAAGGAGTAGAACATAAGCAAATATCCTCAACCACCTATGATGGCTGTCTAATCAATGTTCCCCCTTTTGTTGACTCCTGCTTTGGTGCTGTTGAATGAAGGGCCCAACTGGTCAGGACAGGACTGATGTGTGACAGACACTGTGGGCAAAAAAAAAAAAAAAAACTAAAATAAATAAATCACAACTGAAGAGTCCATAAAACACACAGCATAGGGAAAGGAATTGTTTTGGTAGCAAGGATCTTCAAATCACTGACCTATTTTAGTTAGAAACCTCTGGGATTTTTCATGTTTTGCAATGTGTTAAGACAAATACATGCCAAAGCGGGCATCATGCTCAAAAAATTATATTCTAAGGGATTCATAGAAAAGGATGAGGACGGACTTTCTTTGATCTAAATGAGCCTGTCTTTAGATATCAGTTGGACAAGACTGAAAAATGCTCGGAATATTATTCTGATGTGGTGGTCAGTGGGCAAGGAATTTTCGCTGAAGGTGCCAAGATCTCCGATGACCAAATCAATATGGAGTGGGGTGTCATCTATGCTATAGACTGTGGAAACACTTTCCAAATGTAACAATACATCATTTCTCAGCATTTCATTTAAATCCAGTTTTTTCACACCATACATTTTTATAGTTCTGAATAAGTGCAGTGAACCGGTGTCAAAATTGAGTAAAGAGCAGCCCATCAGCAGCACATTTAGTCAGATACAGGTCTGTGGTATTGGTCTGAAGTTCATACATGTGGATGCCACATAGTAGTGGATATGTGTATTTCCATTTAACATACCACAAACATAAATGCATCCAAGAATATCTAGCAGCAGCATATTGTAACTGTCCTAAAGAGACCATTTGGAAATCAATATATCAATATTTAGGTGCTTTTGATGTTATTACATGCTAGATCATTTGACTTTAATGTAGCAAAATTTAGAAACCAGAAGATTTTTCTACAGCTGGCTGGTTTGAATCTTCAGCATGCCAAACTATGATAGTCCCTTACCTTGCGTGCATGCACTCACTTACGTTGCAGTCTCTGATGCATCCACTACACAGTCAAGCAATAATTCTTTCTCACAGTATTGTAAAGATGTCTCTCCCATTACACCCCAGTCACCTGCTGCATGTACATTTGTCTCCTGGAGGATCTTTCTTTGGCACTTTGCACGCACACTGATACAACACAGTCATGCCTCTCTCATTTATTTTATACTTCCTCATTAATTATTATTTTTTTGTTTGAGAGCTATTAGGTTAGAAACTGCATTTCTTTGAGGCTGGAATAACTGAATATGTTACATCCGTGCCCATTTTAGCAATACTTTGAGCAAGGTCTGGTAATGGTAGCAGTAAGAAGGTTTCTGTTAACACCTGATATTACCCAGTCTTAAAGTTAGTGTATTTACAGATGCAGGAGTTAAGAGGGTTGCAGGAGGGAGTGACGTTTTTTCTTATGCAGTTTAATGCACAGGGTGTCAATGAAGTGGGGGTGCTGTATTAGATTACAAAAAGATGTTTTGCCAATGATCCAGTATAGACTAAGTTGTTTAATTCAGCTTCTTCTGTACCTTATTTGTTAACTACAACTTGATATAACTTTTTACTTCCTTTCCATGTCTTTCCTTTGGGTTACAAAATGAGATGAACATCATCTCAGTGCACATCTTCCATTCTGACTTTGTGATTACATAATTATGACATGTTCTTAAGTCTATCAGTTAACTCCTTCCAAGTCTACAGCTCCCCAACCTTTTATATCATCTCATATCCTTGATGTCTGAAAAGGCAGTTGTAAATCAATGTATAATATTAGACAAAACTAGCTATTTTTTAATAGTGTCTGATTCCATATTATGCGACAAGGTGCAAAGCTTATTTGCCATGTTTTTCACAGTGACAAGTCTGTACAAAGCAGATGTTGAATATTTACAAAAAGGCTGTTTAAGTAGTCCTGCTTTCTAAGTAATGCACAGCAGTACACCTACATGCTTGCACAAAGTCAAACAGAACAGGAAATTTGTTGAGATCTGATCCAAAAATCTCTCGACTTTTTAGTTAACATCTAATGCAATACTGCACAAACCCCTTGTATGAGTAGCTCAAAATTTCCACCAGGTGGCATAGGTGATCTTCACAACAAGCAAAGCAGGGCTTTGTCTTTGCACAAAGCAAAAGTCAGTAACGCAAAAATAAATGTTATCCCTTCAGTAAACCTTCAGTATGATAACAACGCAGTACTGAAATGCTGACAAAACTATAACAACATTTAAAAATTTGTAATTCCCATCAGTTTAAATTAGTTTGTGTCTAAAATACTAGAACTACAACTACAAACATTTATCTACATCTGGCTTTTAAAATGTCATGATTTCTTGAAATAATATTCTGTCTGTACATTATCTGTTAATCTGAATACTAAAAGTGAAACTAAGTGAGATTGCAGTTTGCGAAAGCTTGTGACAGGTATGCACTGGAAAATGACATAAAACGTGACTGAGCACTTATTAGCTCATTACTAAACAGAGCTGACTGATGAGAAATCGTCTGTCTGCCAAAAAATCAAATGGACTACGACCGGAAAAAAAAAAAAGTCAAATTATTCTGCTTAAATGTCATCCTGAAAGAACGAAGTCCTGCACAAGACTGAAGCCAAGGTTAGGAAAGGGTCAGTGGATCTTGGAAGACTCTGTTAGATAACCGGTAAGAAAAATCCTCAGTATTAATGAAAAAGCCTGTTGTTTACATAACAGCTAATTGGCGTATCACAATCAGGATATGACATAAGCTATCCAGCAGGTATTGAGAAAAAGCCTGCTGCCTTGACATAACATTATTGCTGGAGGGCCGGGCTGTGCATCCCTACAGAATCAGAGGTCATACACTTGAAAGTTATACCACATTTACATCAAGATGCAACAGAGCACTCGTGCTGAAATAACCTGTGTGAATTTATGTTACAGCTTCTTCCAGATGATGTGACCAGTGGGAGGACAAGGACACCAAGCTATAAATATACAGTATGGTTATCACCCTCGTACATCTTTACAATGTGAGTGAGTTACTGACATTATTCAAATATTCTGGAAGGGTATCAGCACTAACACAAATCCTCTGCATTAAGCAGGAAGACCATTCTTCTAATATAAGCATTCTCAGAGAGAGCAGTAATCTGAACAGCAGCAGAAGGCTCCTGCTGTAAGTGAGAAAATTGTAATAGTAATTTGCAGAACTGCAGAATTAAGTGTGACTGTAGCAGATATATACTAAACCTGAAACTACAGTACCTCATACCTTTCCCTTTTCCCCAAGGTACACCAGTCATGGAAGCAGTATATGCAGCAGTACAAGTGTGGGGAGCGCAGAAAGCCTACTACTACCCTTCAAAAACACCTGAAAATACCTGAAATGTGTAATAGTGAGCTTTGCAATTAATATCATGCAAAGTTTATTTTTCAAAGTGCTGAGACTTGCAACAGGATATCTAGAATACACCTGTCAACAGCTTAGCACAAGAATTCTGGACAAGGTCAAGAATAATGATGGGAGAAAGGCCCTCAAAATAGGCACAATTTTTTTAAATATCTGTTCTTATAAACATAGAAAGTTGATAGAATAACAGGTTTTCCATTAGCATGGATTTTCTGAAGGCTATGCAATCTGAAACACAAATTTCTGTCTTTGTTGATTTAAATCCTGAATCATTTATTAGATAACAACAGACTTTATGAAGAATGGACCCTAAATATGACACAAAAATCTGGACATTCTGCAAAAATCTAGACAATTGAAAAGCATGGTCAAGAATGTCTCACTCTATAGACAGAGATCCTAGGCAAATCTTAAATTATCCAGTCTTTTGGATTGGACACTAATTCAGATGCCAGATTCTCAACTCTACAAACAGATCATGTACTCCAAGATTAGTCGTGGAGAGAGAATCTGTGATGATCAAAGAAAGTACTGCAAAGTCACATTGGTGATGCACCTCAAGGAAATGTGTACTGATGTCACAAATTGGGAAACACTTGCAAATGATTACATTGACACTAACTGTGTTAAGTAACATGAAAACCACCTTCTTTTCAAATCTGAGAAGATGGTATGAATTAAATAGGCAACTCTACCATATGAAACACAAACACACGCACACTCATGTGCATTCATACATACATATTTATTTATACATGTATACATATATGGGTGTATTACAATCACTCAAACCCCAACGTTCCTTAATGTCACGGAGTCAAGCAGTTTGTGGTCCTTGTGGCAGGCTGAATGTGGTCAAACTTGAATATGAATTTAGCCAAGTAGCATCCACACACCATTGCTCATGTGCTAGGAAAGGAAGTCAAGATGTTTTCATGGGCTAGGTAAGTAAAGAGGAGGGGGACATTAGCTCAAGGGAGTGGAGGGGCATTTCTGTGTTTAGGGAGTGATTGGGAAGAGAAGGGGATTTTAAGTTTTGGGAGGGGTGAATATGCAGTCTCCCATCCAATTGTGAAGGTTGCACTTAAATAATGTAATTGAGGGGCTCTGCTTCACGTGAAATGGGAGTTTATTCCAGAGGAGTGGCAATGTCTGGGAGACATATCTGTCTCTCCAACTATGTTCTGTTTATGTCACAAGCTAGGTTGAAATCCCTGGAGTGAGTGACTCTTGTCCCATTTGATTTGTGGACATACAGCATTTCCATTAGGGCAGGGTCAGAGAGTGCTCTGTTGGCCAGGCACAGTCACCAGTTAGTAGCCTGTAGGATACAGTGTACAAAGACATGGCCTTCAATCATTCCGTGTAGGTCATATTTTGAAGGCCTTCAATTTTCTTGGTTAGAAACCTCTGTGGTCTCTCCAGTTATAGGTTTCTGGTGAGATACATGCAAACATGAGCATTGTATTCAATTAGTGTTCTAATGAGGGTCAAGTATAGATGCATTATAGCATCCTTAGTCTTGGATGCGACACCCTTATTTATAAGATGTGCAATGCAGAAGGCTTTCCTTACCACTGTGGAGACATGGTTATCAAAGTTTAAATTGCTGCTAACCTGTGTTCCCAAGTCTGTCACCACTGTGTTCAAGCTTAATATACATTATCTATAATGTAATTTGCAGGGACCACTTCTTTGCCAAAGACAATACTGATGCACTTTTTTGCATTTAGTTTTAGACCATAATTCTGGCACCAATCATTTGTCTGCTTTAGACCTTTTTGTAATATGTTAACATAGTTGGATGACTCAATGACTACACCTAGTTTGCAGTCATCTGCAAACTTGGTAAGCTACAGTCCATTTACTTTTACCTGGATGTCCAAGAAGTAGATTCCAAATAGTAGAGGGCCTAGCACAGATCCCTGTGTTACACCACTGGTAACTGGTCTACTAATGGAGGCGGAATCCCCAACTTTGACAGTATGTCTTCTGTCTGTGAGCCAGTATGCTACCCATCTAGTGATGTATGGGTTAATTCAAAGCTGGGAGAGTTTCTTAATGATACCTAAGTGGGGGATTGTGTTGAAGGTCTTGGCTAAGTCAAGATAGGTGGCATGTACTGCTTTGTTCTGATCCAGCACTTTGATGGCATTCTCAAAGAAGTCCACCAGGTTTAATAAGCAAGACCTGCCCTTAACAATGCTAAACCAGGTCGGGTCAAGAGTTTGGAGGTTGCCTATGTCCTTGTTGATAAGGTCCATGATGATTCTTTCCATGGCCCTGCAGGTAAGGATGGTTAGGCTTATGGATCTATAGTTCCCAGGGTCAGATGATAGGTCCATCTTGTGTAAGGGGATTACTGTTGCTGTTCCCCACTCTGCTGGATCAAAAACAGTGCTCAGGCTATGGCTGAACAGAGTGCCAAGTGGTTCTGCTAGGTCTTGTTTTAGATTGTTTAGTAACCAGCCTCAGATATTATCTGGTGCCACGGAGGTTGAGTTTTTGTTCTTGGAGAGGGAAGATATTACCTGCTCTTTAGAGATGTTAGGTAGTGGACTGGTGACAGGGATGCTTTAGGGCATGTCTGGAGGGGATGGGGGGGTGAAATTTGCACCAAATCTGGCCACCAGGAAGATGACAATTTCTTTGAATTCAGTGCGAGTAGTACCATCCGCAGTCAGGTTGGCACATAGCTGGGCATTCCCTTTAAGACTTCAGACATAGCTTTATTTATTTAATTTATTTATTTAACATTTGTTTACTGGGAGAGTCTGACTTGGAATGAGCCAATTTTCAGTGGAGGCCCAGGGAGAAACTCTCCAGATGCATGTCTTTGTAACATGGGAGGAAACCAGAACACCCAGAGGAAACCCACAGGAATGCAGGGAGGACATGTAGACTCCACACAGAAGGCACCCCAGCTGAGAATCGAACTGGAGAACCTCTTGCTGTGAGGTGACAACGTTAACCACTGCACCACTGTGCCATCCAGTTATGATTGGCTTTAGCTAGAAATGCTAATTTAGCCTTGGAATTGGCTTTAGAGGATTTTACAGGATATCTGATTTGCTTGTTCAAACTGTGGAGGGTATTCTTCCTCTGGTGAGTAACTTTCCTTTTGTTCTTGGATAACAGGTTCTTCCTTTTCTTATGTAACCTATTTATACTTGCAGTCCACCAAGGTGGCCTGCTTCTTTGGGAAGACCTGGTTTTAATCCTGACAGGTACAGTCAAGTCTATACAGTTGTTTAAATGTCTGTACAGAGCATTTGTGTACTCCTCTGCATAAGAGTCATTGCTGGCTGTGTTAGCAGGGGGTTTGAAACTTTTTATACCCTTGCTTAGTAGACTAAAGCTTACTATGGAGAACATTTTCAGTTTGTTTGCTCCTGTGGGGGTGTCCAGTCTTTTCTTTACTTCAGATGAGATAGATTTATGGTCTGGCCTGACCAGGGAGGGCAGCACACAGTGGGTAATGCAGTGGCCGCTCATCCTTGTAGGTGAGTACTAGGTCCAGGACATTCGAGTCCCTTGTAGGAGTGGAGACTAGCTGTTCCAGAGCATTTGAATTTACAAAGTCCAGCAACCTCAGGTCAATCACATTTCTGCTCATTTATGTTGTCCAATCTATGGAAGGATAGTTGAAATCTCCCATGACCAAAGTGTTTGGCTGTATAGGGGGTGATTATAGCAAGTCCAGGTAGTCTGTGTGTTTCTCTTGGCTCATGGTGGGAGACCTGTAGTTAGTGATAATGTGGTAGGGTGTTTATTTTTGTACCTGAAGTAGCTCTAGAGAGTCATACTGTTTAACCAGTCTCAAGGTGTATTTGGATTTAATGAAGATGGATACACCTCCACCTTTGGTTCTTTCATGCTCATTTTGGGGTCTGAACATGTGGAAGGCATTGTTGAATTGTATGGCCTTGGTGCTCTCTGCAGCCTTGAACCAAGTCTCAGTGACTGCACAGACATCAGCATCTTCCAAGGTAAGGAGTGCTTCCAGGCAGTGAAGTTTTTTGTTCTGGCTCCTAGCATTAAGCAGCATATCCTTGAGTTTGTCTCAAGTGGATTTCTTAACGTCGGGGAATTGTTTTTTTGTGTTGACATTGTCTAAAAAAGGCACTATGGGAGAGGCAAGGGTCTTTGCCAGTATCCCAAAGCTTAGAGGACACAGGTGAAGACCATCTCTGGAAAAGCAGCATGGTCTGTTGGCCATGTCTTCCCAGGATGACAAGAACTGGATCCCCTTGGACTGGCACCAAAAGCTAAGCCAACTGTAGAAGTAAATAATTTTTTGCCTGTATTGTGGCATAATCCTTGGTGAAGGTAAAATGCTACTTAGTGCTAGGGACATTCCTGCCTGGGACACATAATCTGAGAGTTCAGTCATGTCTGTCTTCATATAGTCCAGAGCGGTACATATAAAGTCAATCACTATAACATGTACTATTACAGAGTCATAATGTTAATTGCTGTTGAGTGACTTGATTACGTGCATGATTTGACAGATCCTGGCACCTGAGAGAAATCGAATCCTGACTTTTTCCTTGTCCAGCTCGGTGAGGGGGACATCTGCGTGTCTCACTATGGAATCGCCTATGATCAAGACATTCAGTTTTGAGGTGTTTCGCCTTAGAGGCTTATTTGTTGAGACACTTATATGTGTGTTGCTATGTGAAGTGAGGTCTGTTTGTGTTCCAATATGTATGATCTGTTTGTGCTTGGGAGGGCTCTGGTCTTTTGGTAGGATGTTAGTGAGTACATTCACATAGGTGGGTCTATGTGATCTGACCTTGTCTTGTGTGAGATGACAGGTTTGTGTGCTGACAACCTGCTTGATTTCTTTTTATTGTTACATGAGAGGATTGATTCCAGCTTCATGGTATAGTTACATCTCTCACATACGGATTTTGTTTGCTTTAGGAGCAAGTGGTTGTCAGTATACATAAAGAAATTACTACACTGCCCTAAGATGCCCATGTCAATCAGGATAGCTGGTGAAATGTTGAGAAACTATCTGTCTATTGTAGCAGGTTAAACTGTAAGTTTAAGTTGGGGAGTGGGCAAGATGGCTTAGCTTTTGCTCTAGACTAATTCAACTATCTAAACAATGGGGCTTATTCTGTTGAGGATTAGGGGTGAAGGAGTGTGGTGATGTTGCTCAGTGGTCAGCTGAGCTGCCCACAGTGCAGCAGTGCACAGCTGAGTTGCTTGCTGTTCAGCAGGGAAGCTTGGGAGGGTTCAACTGACAGACGTTTAGGGAAAACATAGTTTCTAGGAGTTTGCTACTATACAGGGCACCATTAACCCCATTGTGTGATGCACAGCTACACATAAATGCAAGGCTTATATACAGGTGAAATTAAACAGTTTTAAACTAGTCTGCCAATACTAAATACCACAATAATCCTTCCTCCAGCAATCTCCAGCTCAGACAGGGCTATATCCACACTCTTCTCCCACAAAGGTCCAGGGAGCCCTACTTAATGTAAAATGGCTGCATTTCAGTTCAAGTGTATAAAAAGAAGTCTAGATTCAGCAAGTCTGGATCAAGTCTATGCTATCTAAGCGATATTACAGTGCAAAATAAGTGCAGGTAATGAAGCAGGCACAGGCAGAAAAAAACAGTCAAAAAGGCATCAATTAATGCAGTAAAACAGTTAAATGCAGATTAGCAGTTCTGACACAAGGGTGCAGAGTAGCCCAACTGTAAAAAGACCACACAGACTACCTACTACAGCCCTACAACTAACAGATACAATGCATTACAGTGCAATTAACTACTTAAAGCAGCAGCAGACAGTACAGTTGTTTTTGAAATTGCTGAAGTACAGTCACAGTATATAAGAGAAGTGCAAAAAAATATGTAGTGCCCTTGTGTGCATTTCCCAACTCAGACAGACCAGGCAAATATCCTCAGCCATAAGATGAACAATCCCAGTCCTCCCAATGCAAAAGCATAGTAAAAGAGTGTCCAGAGTGAAATGTTACCACAAACGTAGAAGATACAAAATGCTACCACAAACAAAATTAAAGATACGGATACAGCAGTGTACTTTAAACACCTTATAAAAGTGTGATCATTCAATAAAAGTACTTTGCTCTGTATAAATGTTGTGATGCCCCTGCACTGGCCCAGTTATCAAGGAGTTTCAATCCTCACCACTAGCACCAGTGAGGGACGTACACATTAGGAGGATGACAAGTACACACACAGTAAAGTACAATTTCCCTTAAAGGTAAACAGAGATCAAAGTCAGTCTTGGGCAGGTTTCTACCTCTTTCTCCAGACCTCCAATAAGATTCCCCACTGGCAGAGCTATAGGGTTGAGATCTAAGCCGAGTGCCCAAGCCAAATCCTCCAGCACCCTTCTCTGTCCAACCAGTGCTTCGTGTCCCTGCCCAAGTAGCTGACACACACACACTTTGAGATTTGTCTTGTATACAAACCCACAGACACTCCTGTGGAAGGCTGGCACAGGTTTACTAGCCATGTCCCCTTCTGCCCAGACTATAAAGTAGTTATCACTGCCACCAGCCAGCTCTTATCAACTACTTTTAAGGCCTTATCCAAAGGGTGCCCAGTCTTACTGTGTAATGTTACTAATATCCAAATGGTAAGTGTGACCAAGACTTTCAAGGCTATTGGAGTGGCCTATACAGTGGTTATCCGATACATATGCAAGTGCTCAAAGAGCTTAAATATCTCTAAACAAACCAGCCACAATTAAAAGGTTTAAATATATTTAATAATAAAAAAACAAGACAATATTTAGTAACTCAGCATGGTGACTACATAGTTCAGAATCACAGGAAATATTTTAAAACAACATTGCAGGACAGTCTCAAATAAATACAGAAAACTGCTAAACTAATCTTTACTATATTCCTATCTATATCTAAATGATACTTTTCTCTTCTTACTTACTATTAGCAAGGCAGAAGTGCTGAAGATGGATGCTTCCAGGTCCAAAGACAAACACAAAATGAACAGTCTCTGAGACAGTTCCCAAATTAATATCAAAACATTACTGCTGGGTCAGCTGGATGACATCACTAATTGTCACCTGACTTCAGTTCCCAGGCTAACAAATACAAACAGAATTTAACATTTCTCTGAAAAATACTTATCTCTCAGATATGCAGCTACTATGAAGTCACAGAGCAATAAACATACCTTACATTCCAAACCTAATAATTATTTCTGTTTCAAGACAATAGAAAGAAACCTCTAGCTGTAGACATCCTGTCTCCATCAGTGAAACTGAGAGATAAATATAATCATAAAACAATTCACTTATTTTCTTAGAGTTTGCATGTTAACTCTGTTCTTTTCCAGTAGGGTACACTGTGGTTACATTCTTGAAGCTCAGCACATAACATACAGTTCAACACACACTTCTGCACCAGTAGTTTAATATCTACATAACATATAGCTCTGTTACATTTATAAGACAAGCCTATGGATCATATTAATATTCACAAATGACATATGATTATTTACAAAATTCAGATAGCTGGGCTTGCAGCCTCACAACCCCCCCCCCCCCGTCAGCAAACTCAAGTTAGTTTTTCAAGTGACCTTTGAGAAATGTTGCTGGTCTTGAGAACCCATCTATATTGGCATTGCTAACCCGACTGCAATGCTGCACTGTCATATCATATGCTTTCATCTATAGGCTCCAGCGAAGTAACTTGGCATTTTCTTGGCTGGCTTGATGTAGCCATGTTAAGGGATTGTGGTATGTAACTACAGTGAATTTCCTTCTATAAATATAAGGCTGACATTTCTGCAGTGCCCACACTACGACTAAGCTTTCTTTTCTACAGCTGCATAGCATTCCTCCCTGGGTTGGAGCCTATGGCTAAGATAAAACATTGGGTGCTCTCCTCCATCTGAAGAAACCTAAGTACAACCCCCACCCCATGGTTTGAAGCATCCACCTGCACAACAAATTATTTGCTGTAATCTGGACTGACTAACACAGGGGGTCCTCCCAAAGCTCCTTTATGCTTCTGGAAAGCTAGCTCACATGCTGGAGTCACACTACCTTATCTGGTCTGTTTTTTTTTTGTCAGGTCTGTGAGGGGAGCAGCTATGGTACTATAATAGGGGATGAACTTTCTGTAGTACCCTGTGTCTGTAAAAATACCCTCACCTACTTTTTGATAAAAGGGGTAGGCCATGCCTGAATGGCTTCCACTTTGGCAGGTTCTGGCCTGATCTTACTACTTCCTATTCTATGTTTCAGGTAGACACCCTCTGCCATACCACCTGACATTTGCTGGGCTTAATAGTCAACCCTGCACTCTGTAGTTTGCCCAGCACCTGCCTGACATACTGAAGGTGATCTTGCCAGGAATGGCTGTAGATAGAGATATCATCAAGGCAAGCAAGGGCAAAATCTCCTGCTCTTGCTAGAATATGATCTACCAGCCTCTGGAAATTCACTGCAGCATTTATCATCCCAAAGGGCATCTTTGTGAATTCATACAAACCAAAAGGAGGGTCACAAAGGCTGACCTCTCTTTAGCACTGGAGGCCAAGGGATCTGCCAGTAACCCTTGGTAAGATCAATGGTGGTAAGATACTTAGCCTCACCCAACCACTCTAGGGGTTCATCTGTCCTAGTCATGGGGTAAGCATCTGACTCTGTGTGACTATTTAATTTCCTGTAGTCCATACAGAACCTGAAGCTGCCATCCTTCTTTGATACCAGCACCACTGGGGGGGGGCTCAGGGACTGCTGGCACCAAAGAAGGATGGCAGCAGTCCCTGACCCTCCCCAGTTGTGCTGGAACTAAAGAAGGATGGCAGCTTCAGGTTCTGTGGTACCAGCACCACTGTGGAGGCCCAGGGACAGCTGGACTCCTGAATTACCCTTAGTTCCAACAATTCCTGTATATTCTCACTCAGAGTCTGTTTGACTCTCTCAGGCACCCTATAAGGGGCTGGCTTAATAGGCCTTTGGGGTCCTGTATCCATATGGTGCAGCACCAGGTGGGTGCACCTTGGTTTTACAGTGAGCATGTCCCTAAACTCCTGTAATAATGCTTGGACTTTTCGAACCTTGTAAGGGGATAGCTGCTGGGACTTTGCTACCCCTTCCACTGAGGTGTCAGTCCAAGCCTCACTGAGGAGATCAGTCACCAGATCCCCCTCAGACTTCTCCTGCAATCCACTGCAAATAGTCAGCACAAGGGCCTCCCTATCATGGTATGGTTTCATCATGTTAACATGGTACAATTTGTGCCCCTGCCTAGCAGTTCTACCATGTAATTAACATCATTGACCTTCCTTACCACCTTGTAGGGTCCTTTCTAACAAGCTGCCTGCAGCTTGTTGTGTCTGACAGGAATGAGAACCATGACCTGCTACCCTATAGCATACTCTCTAGTTTGAGCATTCCTGTCATACCAGAACTTTTTCCTGCTGTTGGGCTTTTGAAAATGTCCCCTGGGCCAAGCCCATGAGTTCCCTGAGCCTTGTCCTGAGTTTTAGGACATATGCCACAACAGATGCCTTGTGAGATTCACACTCACCTTCCCATTCATCTCGAATGAGATCTACAGGTCCCTTCAACCTATGGGGTCTATATTAGACCATCGACTTTTTAAAATGTCGAATGTTGTAATATCGACCCCTATTCAGCGAACGCTGACAACATTGAACATGCAGAACAGAGAATTGTTTCCAAGGGAAAAAAATTGTTGTTCCAACACAGACACACACACACACACACACACACACACACACACACACACACACACACACACACACACACAGAACACAAATGCACCAAACAAACAGAAATCCACACACATACACCTAAAATCCTACAACTAACCCTACAGTAAACTGTACACACACCACTAGCTATCCACTTACCTTAACCCAAAGCCTAACCCTAAGGTCCGTCACTATCGCACACTCACCTCACCCGCGCCCTAACCCTAAATCACCTACCCCATGCCCTAACCCTCACATCCACACAATCACACTTACCTGATCCCGACCCGTAACTTTCCACCACAGTGTGAAACATAGTGAAGCCACAGGAACGGCCAACCAAATTCCTTCCCTAGGAAGAAATTCGGTGTTCCACAGCTTCGCTATTTTCAGTGTTTGCTGAATGGGGGTCGATATTAGAACATTTGAATTTGTGAAACTTCGATGTTCTAATATAGACCCCACCCTATGCCCATACAACTCAAAGGGTGAAAACCCTGTAGATTCCTGGGGAACCTATCTGTAAGCAAACAACAGGTGGGGCAAATATTTGTCCCAGTCCCTCTCAAACTGGTCTGCAAATGCCCTAAGCATAATCTTGGGTGTAGAATTTAACCTCTCAACAAGGCCATTAGTCTGGGGACGGTAGGTGGTTGTCTTTAGGTGCTTCACCCCACAGTACTTCCACAGATAAGCCAGCAGGTATGACATGAAATTGGCACCTCTGTCAGTCAGTATTTTTCTTGGGAAACCTACCCTGCTGAAAATCTCTAACAAAGCATTTGCCACCTTTTCTGCCTTAATGGAGGACAGAGCCACTGCCTCAGGGTATCTGGTAGCATAATCTACTATCACTAGGATATACTTTTTCCCTGTTGAACTTGGGGTACTCAGAGGCCCCACAATATCCATAGCTACCCTTTGAAATGGCTCCTCAGTCAGAGGCAAAGGCATCAAATGAGCTTTCACCTTGTCTCCTGCATTGCTTATCTTTTGGCAGTCCTCACTGATCCTGCAGTACCATGTGCATCTCTGGAAATCTCAGGCCAATAGAAGTTCTGCATAATAGGTCTCTTAATATGTTTTATGCTTATATGACCTGCAAAGGGAATATCCTGGGCTATGGCTAGAAGTGCCAGATGGTAGGCTCTGGGCACTACTAACTGCTGTATTCTCTTAACCTCGAGCCCTCCCTCGGGGTACCACTGTCTACACAGTAACCTTTTGTCCCAGTATACAGATTCCCCCTTCCCTTGAGAATCAGGTGCCTCAACAGCTACCCCCCCCCAGGCCTTGTGATGTAGGGTCTGAGAGCTGAGCCTGTCTCAACTCTCCATTTGTAACTCTTCCCAGCTCCCCTTCCACAGGAAGTCTGGTATCCTCTGACAGGGGTGCCTCACTGTCAGCCTGTGTACTACTATTCACCTCTGCCATTGCAGTCACTCTGTCCAAGGGAGCAACAATATTCACAAGGGGTCTATATTAGAATACGGAACTTTCAAAATTTCAAGTGTTCTAATATTGAACCCTATTAATCGAAAATTTAAAACATCGAACATACAGAACAGCAAATTTTTTCCTAGGGAAAAAATTTGCTGTTCCAAAACACATACACACAACACAAGCACACCAAACAAACAGCAATCCACACACATACACCTAACCCTACACTAAACTATACATACAGCACTAACTATCCACTTACCTTAACCCAAACCCTAACCCTAAGATCCATCACTATCTCACAGTCACCTCACCCGCGCCCTAACCCTAACTCACCTACCCCGCCCTAACCCTCAAGTTCACACAATCGCACACTTACCTGACCCACGCCCTAACCTTAACTCACCTAACCTGCCCTAACCCTCACATCCACACAATTGCACACTTACCTGAACCCGACCCATAACTTTCCAACATAGTGCTGAAAATACCGAAGCAACAGAAATGTACAACCAAATTCTTTCCCTAGGAAAAATTTGGTTTTCTGTTTCTTTGATATTTTCAGCGTTCACTGAAAATGAGTCAATATTAGAACACTCGAAATTATGAAAGTTCGGTGTTCTAATATAGACCCCCCACAAGCAGCTGTGGTTCACCTTCAGTCTCACTGCTACAGGGTAACTTTCTCCCTGATGTAACCACCTCACCAGTCCTGGCTACAAGTGTGCAGTCTGTCTGGGTCTCCCCCAGGCTACCAGACCCACATGTTTGTCTCCAAGACTGACTGCATGTAACTGCATGGACACATGGTACTGCATTATCAAAATCATTCCCTATCAGGACATCTGCAGGGATATCCTCAAACACACCTACTTGCTTGCTTCCTTTTCCACCCTCCCAGTCAAGGTGAACCCTAGCCAATGGTATTTGGAATGGGGTCCCTCCTTCAGCTCTGACTGGAGTAGACTGCCCAAGCAAGTAGTGCTCCTCTGTAACTGTTGCAGGCTTCACAATGGTTAGGTCAGAGGCTGTCTCTCTCTTAGCCATGGCTTCTTTCCCATTCACTAAGATGGGATATAACCTCTTATGGTAGTTTAGTACCCTTGTTGTCTCGAGACAACTTACTGCTGGCATTTTGTTATTCCCACTTACTGGCTTTCCTACCTTTTGTTACCCTCCTTGCCTCCATGGCCCAACTGGTTGCATTTAAAACATTTAACCTTTGGCCCTGGATGTGTACCTGGATTAGTGGCTTTCCTTGCTACTGGCAGACTCTGTTAGGGCAATCTGGGCTGCCCACCATGGGTTCCTTAGACCCAAGGGCAGCACTGGGTGTCCCTTTCCTGTGCAGTGATGCCCTGCTTGCTAGGTAAAGGTCTCCCTTCTTCCTCAACTCACCTGCTGTATTGCATTGTCTAACAGCTAACCAGATTCTCATGTCCTCAGGCAATGTGCTAAGGGCTTGTTCCCTCACCAAAGTGTCCTGCGGCCCTTCAAAAGTGGTGACGTGACATTCACTAACCCACCTATAAAAATAAGTGCTTAGTTCAGCAATATATTCACATACACTTTCATCTGCCTAGCATCTATGCTCAAGAAACTTTTTCCTATAAGCTTCAGGTTTTAACTTAAAAAATTCTAGCAAACAGTTCTTTACAACATTATAATTTAAACAGTCAGTATCAGACAGTTTGGAAAGAACAGTTGCAGCTTTACCTTGAAGTAAGGGGGTCAGGAACTGCACCCAGAGCCCTTGGTCAACATTATACTGTTTACATACCCTCTCAAACATATGAATGAAGCTATCAACATTATCTCCCTCTAAATTGTGGAAGCATTTAATGACTCTTGTTGCTTCTGGTGTTCGGTTACTCCCTTCCCCATTAACCCAGGACTCTGGTGGAGAGTCAGCATCTACTTTTCATGTTGCCTCTGCTTCTCATTCTCCTCAGCCTGCAGACATTGCAATTTCTAATTTTCCTCAGCCTCAAGATATCTCAGTCTCTCTGCTGCTTTTATTTTCAAATGCTCAGCCTCCGAAAAAATAAAAAACAAAAAAAAAAAAACTGTAAAAAATTACATAATGTGGGGAGCTTCACCCAACACCCCCTCTTACTTAAATATACCAACTTTGAGATCACACTACAGTGCCGAAAAGGCAAACTAGCAAATGCAGCCAAACAAATTCTTTCCCAGGGAAATAATTCGCTGAAAAGCTGTTTTGCTATTTTGCCTTTTTGTGTTTTTCAGTTCGATAAAGATGCATTCGACAACCTGCATCTGCGACAGCATAACATAGAGCCAATGTAGCTATCCCACCACTGTCAAACAATTAATATGTGACTCCTCTGCACTGGCCCAGTAATCAAGGATCCTCAGTCCTCACCACTAACAACAGTGAGGGATGTACACATTGAGAGGATGACATGTAAGCACACAGTAAAGTAGAATTTCCCTTAAAAGCATACAGAGGTCACCGCCATTCTGAGGCTGGTTTCTGCCTCTTTCTCCAGATCCCCAATAAGACTCCCCACTGGCACAGCTAAAGGGTTGAGATCTCAGCCAAGTGGTCAAGCCAAAACCTTCAGCACCCTCTCTGTCCAACCAGTGCTTCGTGTCCCTGCCCAAGCAGCTGACACACACACACACACACACACACACACACACACACACACACACACACACACACACACACACACACACACACACTTTGAGATTTGACTTATATACAAACCCACAGACACTCCTGGGGAAATCTAGTGCAGGTTTACTAGCTATTCCCCCTTCTGCACAGACTATAAGGTAGTTATCACTGCCAGCAGCCAGCTCTTATCAACTACTTTTAAGGCCCTTACCAAAGGGTGCCCAGTCTTACTGTGTAATGTTACTATTAGAAGCAGCAAAAGGGCCCTGCATGTACGGCAACTGTACAGCCCGAAAAAGCAATAATCCAATATTAAAAAGGGGTCACCAAGCAATGGCAAACTCTTTAATAGCTAAATATTGCTATATTTAGCTATTAAACAGTTTGCCATTGCTTGCTGGCTCCTCTTTTTTAGTACTGTTACTATTAGTGAAATGGTAAGTGTGACCAAGACTTTCAAGGCTATTGGGTTGGCCTATACAGTGTCACCAAATACATATGCAAGTACTCACAGAGCTTAAATGTCTCTAAACAAACCAGCCATAATTATAATGTTTAAATATATTTAATAATAAAAGAGCAAGACAATATTCAATAACTCAGCACAGTTACTACAGAGTTCAGAATGACAAGAAATATTTTAAAACAACATTGCAGGACAGTCAAATAAATACAGAAAACATCTAAACTAATCTTTACTATATCCCTATCTATATCTAAAAGACCCTTTTCCCTAGTTACTTACTATTAGCCAGGCAGAAGTGCTGAAGATTGATGTTTCCAGATCCAAAGACAAATACAAAATGCACAGTTTCTGAGAAAGTTCCCAAATTAATATCAAAACATTACTGCTGGGACATCTGGATGACATCATTATTTGTCACCTGCCTTGAGTTCCCAGCCTAAGAGATACCAACAGAATTTAACATTTCTCTGTGAAAAATACTTATCTCGCAGATATGCAGCTACTAGGAAGTCAGAGAGCATTAAAAACACCCAACATTCCAAACCTAGTAATTATTTCTGTTTCCAGACAATAGAAATAAACCTCTAGCTGTAGACATTCTGTGTCCTTCAGTGAAACTGAGACATAAACACAATCACAAAACAATTCACTTATTTTCTTAGAGTTTTCAAGTTAACTCTGTTTATATTACTGAAGCTCAGTACATAACATACAGTTCAACGCACACTTTTGTACCAGTAGTTTAATATCCACATAGCATACAGCTCTCTTACATTTGTAAGACAAGCCTCTGGATCATATTAATATTCACAAATGACATATGATTATTTACAAAATTCCAGATAGCTGGGCTGGGAGCCTCACAAATGTATATATAGAAAGAGAGAGAGAAAGATAAGTATAGATGCATTTTTTTGTGGCTGGATTTATAGGCAAAGATGGGATTACTAAGCCATTGCAGAATTCATCAGTTAAACTACTGCAGAGATCATCCTAAAACTGAAGGACTGAATACAAATGCTAAATACAAAAAGCTCTAAAGAATGTTTTAATAATGATCATTTTAAAAATTGTTTTTACAATGTATTCAGATATTTGTCAACCTGAGATTCGAAGGAGTGTTTCTTATTCATGAACAGAGGGAAGTACAAATCAGATGGTTAGAAGCATGCTCATCTGTGTGCTTTCTCAAGAGATCTACTATTCTGCATTACTCTGGTATAAATCAGGATGGACACTTGGTGAATGCATGAGACCATAAGAATAGTGACAACCTTGGACAAACTACTCAATAAATACTATCCAGACAGCAGCACTTAGAAATGTGTACTTTGTCATAATGCTCTTTTTAAGTATTAGGTTGCATTGGTTACTGTTTGCTTTAACAAGGGGTGCAGCAACGCTTAAGCTGATTATATGCCAGTTACTGTGTAAAGGGCTAAAGCTCTGCCTATGATTCAGACAATCTGGATTCAATTATTTGTCATGGAACTAGAAGTGATGGCTGGGAGCAAAATGGAATGGCAAGGTACTGTCTGCCTCTCTCTCTTTCTCATATTAACCCCATTGTAACTTGGAAACTACATACAAGGAATAATTGCAAGCATGTCAGGGTCTTGCACAAGTGGATGACACCCCTCATACAGACTTACTGCATACCCTAAACTGGACATCTGCAGACATGCTCACAGGTGAAACACAGAGCCATAAAGTCAAATCTCTGATTCTTCCCACAAATGACAGCATCATTCCCAGTGCTTGTTTATCCAGCTGTTGGAAAAGAAAGGGCTATGTGGGTCTCATCCTGAGTGGAACAAATGGATCATTACAGTAGCTGGGGAAAAATGCAATAATTAGAGGGGAACCAGAGACAAAATAAAATAAGCTTTACAGCTGATTACTGCTATCTTCTAGATTACTAAGGGAGAAACTCTCTCATATCTGGAGAGGTGGGGGGGAGATGAGAAAACCTTTACCCCTCACAGAAAGTCAGGTGTCAAAAAATGATGATCTCATTTCCTTAGACCAATCATCTGTTTGTTTTTGAATAAAATGATGCCAAGTTTCTGACACTGATTTTTCACAAAAAGTTTGTTTGTGTCTTTCGGCTTTTCCCAGTTAGGGGTCGCTACAGCGGAACTCCGGTCTGCTAATGATTGGCAGTTGATTTTTTTACATACCGGCTTGCCAGGCCTGACGCACAACCTTCAACAAAGGTACACCCATTCACGCATGCCTCCATGCAGAAGACGCTCTAGCTGAGAATCAAACCAGACAGCGTCTTACTGTGAGGCCACAATGCTACCGCAGCACCACCAACGCAAAAAAATAAGAAAAAGAAATAAACAAATTAATTAAATAAGTATGCACATGTGTATAAAGGAGGGTCAGTCAAGCATGTAGTTTAAACCAAGAGTCAGAAATGATTTTCACCAGAAGAAGAAATACCTTTATAAGTAAACAGACCTGCACATTTATATTTATGCCTGCTTATAAAATAATGAGTGTGCATAGAATCATAGGATCCTAGGAAGTTACTAGGCAAATGGCTCTAGGGCCCTTACAAGCCTAGCCAAGTTGTTACCCTTATTTCCATGATCAGCACCTTTTGCCCTTGTCCAAGAGGGACACAGGTGGAACCCTTGGGGTGAATTTATGGGCACCCATCCAATTGTCCAGATTGCGTTTGAAGAGGGCCAAAGAGGTGCTCTGTTTGACATGAAGTGGGAGTCTGTTCCAAAGGTGTGGTGACCTCTGGGAGACAAATCTATCCCTACAGCAGCTTTCATTAATGTCACTTACCAGGTTAAGGTCTTTACAGCGAGTAACCGGTGTACCATTTAACTTATGGATATGCATTATTTCAAATAACGCATGGTCAGAGATTGCCTTGTGTGCAAGGTAGAGATCACCCCTGAGTAGTCTCAATGGAACAGAATAAAGTGACAGTGATTTCAGATGATCCCCATAAGACAGATGCTGTAGACCTTGAATTTTCCTTGTGAGGAACCTTTGTGGTTTCCCCAATTGCTGCAGGTGCTTGGAAAAGTAGATACCAAAAGGGGAGCTGTACTCAATTATTGGCCTGATGAGGGAAGAGTACAAGGAGGTTATACCTTCTTTTTTCTAGAGGCAATGCCCTTACTTATGAGGTGAGCAATACAGAATGCCCTTCTTATCACTGCGGATATATGGTGGTCAAAGGTAATGTTGCTGTCAACCTGTATGTCCAGGTCTCTCACCACTGAGTGTGTACATAAGGTGTTGCTATTAGCAGAAACATCACTTTTACCAAAAGGGATGCTAATACATTGTTTTGCATTGAGTTTAAGGCCATGACTATGGCACCAGTCATTTGTTTGGGTAAGACCCTCTTTTAGGATGTTGACATTATTTGGAGATTCTATGAGCACTCTCAGTTTGCAGTCATCAGCAAACTTTGTCAACCACAGACCTTTAGTTTTTATTTGTACTTTGGAGATACAGATTCCACCCAGTAGAGGTCCCAGGACTGATCCCCGTGGAACACCACTGGTTACAGGTCTGCTGTTGGAGGTGGATTCCCCTATTTTAACTATATGAGTTCCGTCAGTGAGCCAGTTAGTGACCCATCTAATGATATAAGGGTTGATGCCTAGTTGGGTGAGTTTGTCAATGATGTCTTAGTGTGGGATAGTATCAAACACCTTGGCTAAGTCCAGGTAGGCAGTATACACAGATTTCCCTTCATCCAGGGCCTTAGTGACTGTTTCAAAGAAGTCCACCAGGTTTAATAGACATAATCTCCCTTTGACAAATACAAACTGAGTAGGGTCCAGTGTTTGGAGATTACCTGTATCTTTGTTGTTAAGGTCCATGATGATTCGTTCCATGGCCTTGCAGATAAAGCTAGTCAGGTTAATAGGTCCATAGTTCCCGGGGTCAGTGGAAGCACTACCTTTGTACAAAGGAATAATGGTGGCTGTTATCCATTCAGCTGGTATGAAATTGGAGCTTAGACTATGACTGAAAAGAGTACCCAATGGTGTTGCTAATTCATGTTGGAGCCCATATAGGATGCAACCTGGGATGTTATCACATTCCACAGATACTGTGTTTTTGGCCTTAGAGAGGGCATTTACAACCTGCTCTTTAGAGATACAAGGTAGGGGGCAGGTGCTAGGGATGTCATGGGGTATGTGTGGCAGGGACAGGTATCAAGCAAGAAGAAGTCTGGAAATAAAGTGTTCTATGATATTATCTGTTTCTAATTCTTTTACTTTTCTAAATTACTCATACAATATAATTGTTTTCATGACAATAACAGAGATATTTAAATAGCTTGATTTATGAAAGTCAAAGGAAGGAATTATTGCAGTGGCAATACAAAAAGTCATCACTGCACATCTCCATTCATACCAAGCAAAGCAAGACTCACATCAAATCATTTGAATTCCAATTCTGATTAAAATGTACTATGCAAGGTAATAATGCATGACAGATACAGAACTAAGAAGGGTGGTGATCTTATGTCTGCTATGTAAAAGCCAATATGTCAGTTTGTGAAATAAAAATGTATTATTTTCATAAATAATTGAAAGCCTTACAGCTCTTGTTTTCAGTACTAATGGGACTTGCTTTCTTTACTTCATGAAGTTAACTCTATTTGTACTACAAAGGTGCCATTGTCATTCTGTTATTGAATTCATGCACTATGTTTTGGCCCCAGGATGTCATGAAGCTCTAGTACAGTGACAACTGCAGTGTTCCTGTTAATAATAAAAATAGGTGATGCCTTCCTTCAGTTCTGTCCATGTAAATACAAAGTGAACAGACAGGTAGCCTGAGAGACAGACAGCTAGCCAGACAGAAATTTTCATATATATATATATATATATATATATATATATATATATATATATATATATATACACATATATATATATATATATATATACATACATACGATTACATTTCAAAACATCTAAAACTCATAATGTCTAAATTCAAAACATCGAGACCAGAAAATTTAATTTAGTGAGTATATTAACTAGGACATTTAACTCTATGATCTATTATGGATACATATCAAGTTCTTGGAATGAAATCATTAGTAACTCCAATTTTTAAATCTAGAGATAAGATGGCAGTACAAAGTTATCATCCAGCAAGTCTAACACCAATATTATGCAAATTCTTTGAGAGATGTATTACTGAAATCATAATTAAAGAAAATGATACTGCATTGACTGATATTATTCAGCATGCTTTTTTTTTGAAGGGCCATTCTACATTCTGTCATTTGTAAAGCTTTTATTGTTACACCACTATGGAGATGGCAATTAGTACAGGTATAATCTATGTATTTTAACCAAAGCATTTGACTTACTATCATTCCACACTTTTGCATTGGCTTTGGAACAATATAAGGTTAACTGATATTTATGTAACTTGATTTAATCATTGGCTCAGAGCAGCACCCAAAGATTAATGATTCAAAAATAAAAATCAGATCCAGCACTGATGAGATCCTCTGTGCTTTGGAGATATGTGCTTAGGCCTTTGTTGTTTAATATCATTTTTGACTTCACTCTATGCAATGATCACTTTTGGTTAAGTATGTAGATGATTGCAAACTTTTTTTTTTTTAGCTCATAATGAAAATGATTTCACTAATATTGATAAGTATTTACTGTGCTTAGGTAAGTGGGCTAGTTCATTTGATCTCTCATTTAGTGAGAAAAAGAGTATCATCATGTATTCTGGCAACCAAAGATTAAGGAGATCTTCTATATTGTCTACATTTGATTTACTGAAGGTTAGTGAATATAAGGATCTTGGCATACTGACTGATTCCTCTTTTATCTTTGAAAATCATGTGAGAGCCACTTGTAACAAGGCCTTAAGACAGATGGATTTGATTCTGAAAAATTTTACAATAAGAGAGAGGTTATGATCTTAATTTTATTTAAGGTATATAATTTTAAAATACAGCATAATGTTCTATACATTTAATACCTGTCAGATTCATTGTATAGAATCAGAAGAATATAAATTTGTAAAAAGAATACCTGATATAAAGCAGTTATGTTATAAGGATAGAGGTATTTCAGCAGGTCGTTATATCTACTACTATAAATACATCAGGGGTCAACTTATGTTTGCCTATAATGTGTTCAATTACTTTTTTCATCTTTATTAGGTTTGAGAAGTATATAATAATGCAAAGATATATAAGCAACATAATTCAAAGTTCTGTTTAGAGTTAAATAACACACAAATGACACAATTATGGAATAAATTACCCGAATATAACAGAGATATGAATAGTCTTTAATCTTAAGTTATCTAGATTAATTTCCTGAATATCCAGGTTATCTATTGTGAATTTAATACTTATGAGATATTGTATTAAGTTAAGGATGGTAGTTTATTTCTTGAGAAGGTTATGTTTCAGTCTTAATTGCACTATATTAGCTTCTTTCCATTTGTATATCTCCCAAACATTAAGATCCTTTAGTAAGGGGTAATGTTTTAGGTTTATAGGTTGATTGTTTATTAATAAATATGGGTTTAAGTGAAGTGGTATCTATTCAACCTGTCCTTAATTAAATATTGCAGTAGTTGACTGATATTGTGACTACTAGTGTATATAGTACAGTATATATGTATATAGTTAGTTTTCTGCTTAGTGATGTTTTTGTTATGTTATGCATTGATTTGCTATCCCTTTTTGAGTTTTCTGGTGTTTATTAATGTATTACTGGAAAATGCAATAAAGAAACTTTTGAAAAAAAAATAGAGGTGTGACTAGTCTAGTAAAATTTAAGACATCTTCGGATGATTAGGCTAGCACTATGATATCTAACTGAACAATTACTGAGACAGTGTTCCTTGAAATCTGTGAGGCTCGAATGCTTTAACTTACAAGCTTATATTTTTGTATGATTTCTATAAATCTAACAGTGGATAACTGGAGGGCTTTCTCTGTTTTTTTGTATGTATTTATTAATTTCACTGTGGTCTGTCTGGCAGCTTCTAATGCTTTCCCTGAAACATTAGACCTATAGTTACAATAATGTGAATGTGTAAAGATAGCTAGTATGATCATTTTCTGAATTAAAGGTAATCAATTATTAAAATGCATTTTATCCTCATATCTTGTAAAGTGCATTTTATCCTCATATCTTATAAAGTGTTTGATGATCTACAAAATTACAGAAAATTCCAGAGTAAAATAAATGCAATACAAATTATTTTTATTTAGTTTTTATGTACAAACCTACCCCTGAACTTTGTGGTAATTGCTGTGCTGTCTTTTGTTATGCATTGAAAACACGAAGAACTTTTACTCCATCTGTAACAAATGGTATACCCTTTTATTTTTATTGTACCATTTTCCTTTCCAGCAAAATATCTGGCTATACTATTTCATGGAAAATTAAGGTCCACACCTTTTTTCTACTTACTACTATTTTGAGGTTCACAATCACAGTTTGATATTATTGCTCTATTGTGAATGCTGTTCTGCACATCACTGTATTTGTCACAGCTGCTTGAGATGACAATCTTTGTTATTGCTCTCATTTTATTGTTTGGATATCTCTTGTCTATTCCACTCTGCATATTATAGCATTGCTTCTATGCAGCTATGAAGATGAAATACAACAGTATGCATTTCATTTAGCATCTGCATACTGTATACATAATACACTAAGGAATGCATTGTCTGTACTTTTTAGCTTTGTCTCTGTTTCCCTTAATTTCCAAGGCAGGAGTCTTAGCTACCTCTCTTTATAACCACAATGTTTGTTAACTAGTATTCAGTTATTTTATGTAAAAAAGTGTGGTTTCAAAGTACAAAAATGTGTAAGAAAGTGAGGTATAGTCAATATTGCTTTATGCATTATAACCGTCTTAGAATTGTTAATATTATTAGCTGGTTTTGGACAAGAATTGTGAAGTTGTCCAAACTTGAGTTATTATTCTGCACTGTTACTCTCACCACAACTTGCCTGGCAGCTTCAAATGTCATCATTGAAAGAACAGACTATTCTGGAAGTATAACAACAGTGAAGTGTATATGAACTGTCTTGTAAACTAAGGGTAATCATTTATAATTGTTTTATTTTCTTACCCTGTTTAAATCTCTGCTGAACCATATAATTACCAAAGTCTGTGGTAAGGACTTGTTAATAATGTTATTCATTTATTATTTTATATATCTGCCTATCTCTAAGCAATGTAGCAAGCGTTGCTCTCCCCAGGTACTGTGAATTGGTACAGCCCCCTAACCCCTTTTAATCCATCTGTAACAACTGGCTTATACATTTGATTTCTGCACTGTAGTTTTATTAGTCAATGTCCATTCATCTCTATTATTTATAATGAGCTTTGTGGGCCATCTCTGGGCATTGGTTTCATTGCTGTCTTCCAGACTTCTTTTTCCTGTGCATGGATATAAACTAATTATGTCACACAAAATACAATTACTACTTGATAAAATCCACTTAACACTTCAACCTTCACCATTCCCACCCACTCCACAGTCCATTTTCTTTATATCTACAGAGATTACATCCCATTTTCCATACCACCACTATATTATTATCTTTAATACAAGACAGTCACATAGAAAAGTATTGATTTTGGTCCTGATGGTAGTATATCTATGCTAATTGCACTAACAGATTTTTTTTCATACCCTTACCTTCTTCATTTACTGGTGACATTGTGGGATCACTCTCTCCTGTACTTTATCACCTACTGTTACTAAAATTGGTACCTCAGTTTGCCTACACACAGTCCTGTACTTTTGGCAACATTAATCATTTCTCTGTCTAGCACCTTCCTCTTCTACCAATAGGAGCAAGTGATCTCTTTACATCCATATATGTTCCTCCTTAGTTGTTCTACTCTTAACAACCCATCCACAGGTAGCAGTAATGGATTTCCTTCACCCTGGTGGAAGCATTTCTTTGCCATGTTACTATGTTGGTGATTGTAGTAGTTGTCTTTCACTAACATCCTCTTCTGGTCTGATACAACAGTAGAACCACTAGAAGCTCCTTGATCTGGTGCTTACCACCTTAACCCTTGCCTGTACCCCACTCTGCATCTCTTCATTTCTGGTTAAATCTGACTACGTCACTCATCCCTGAAAATATATTTTCCTCAGAAATCGCCTTGGAGCACGTCTGAAAATTTCTATCAACTAAAGGTAAAAATCTACTGCCAATCATTAGCAGACCGAAGTTCCGCTGTGGCGACCCCTTACCGGGAAAAGCAGAAAGACAAACAACAACAACTGGAATGCCAGTCAAAATCAAGTATAGAAAAAGCAAGCATCCCTCAACTTAAGCCACTTCTCCTTGCACTGCAGTTCTAATTATACTTTATATTCAGCTTTATAAAATTACCAAGTAACATGCTGAAAGTAGTAATCTCTGTGATACCCCCACTTGTAAAAATGTTTCTTATCCAAAAAAGACATGCTGCCTGACAACAACTATTTACTTGTTTCATGGGGAAGTCATGATCAAATTAAAAAATGAACAGCAAACAAGAAACACAGGCCCCAAAATAAGGACAATTTTTAAATATTGCTCTTATAAACTTAGAAAGATAATAGAATAGTAGTAGGTCTTGCATTAGTATGAATTTTCTGAAGGGTATGAAATCTGAAACTCAAATGCCTGCCATTATTTTCTAACTTCAGTCTTTAATGATTTGCCACAAATTTGCCAGAAAACCACAATTTTATGAAAAACAGACCAAAAATGTGATGCAAAAATATAAAATTGCCACACAAAACAGCTGGGAACCTGTCAAACAAGGGACACCTTTTTAATATTAGTACTGTTAACTTGAGCAGCTGACAAAATAAGAGCATCTATGTGCATTTCTGAAATAAAAGCAAACTATAACTCTGATCATTACAGTTATTTATAATTGTAAACCCTCCATGTTTTCCTCCAAAATTGCCATTTTGCAGAGGGATTATTAGAGGGAGAGCAAAATTTTGAGCCAAAATTGGGGACGGTTGAGAGGTTTGGATATTCCTAATTCTATAAAGCGATTTATTTGCACATACCTCTTAACTTCTTAATGCAGGAAATCTGGACAAGGCCAAATATATTGGGGGAACATACAAACAGTACTAAAAATTGCTCTTGTATAAACTTAAGACAGCTGATAGAATAACAGGTCTTGCTTTAGCATGCATTTTTCTGAAGGGTATGATGTCTGAAACTCAATTCTGTCATTATTTAGTGACTTCATTCCTAAATGATTTGCCAGAAAAACATCATTTTTTTCGAGGAACAAACCAAAAAAAAAGAAGCAAAAATCTATTCATTCTGCAAAAATCTGGACAGTTGAAAGGTACAGTTCAGCCGGTGCTGTCTGAGTTTGCTGCCCTTCCCCCCTCACAAACTCATGGTCGAATGGAGCCTCCCCCCTGCAGCCATTCCAATGTCCCGTTCCTTGGTTATTTCACCCCATTAACCATAAACACGTATTGCTTTACTTCTGCAATAATTTGGATTTCATTTGAAAGTTTTATTTTGCATTTTACAGCACAAACCTTAATAGATATCTGCTAAACAAAACAATGCAGTCACACAATGAAAACAGACTTAACATTAAAACTTCTTTGCCTTTGAAACTCATTCATTGAAAAAGCATTGAAACCCACATTTAAAGAAAATACATTTTGCCAGTGGTAGATAAAAAATAATTTTGGGCTGTTTTCAAATCATAGGCCCCTTGCATAAGAAACATGTACATGCTCTTTGATACACCTTCCTGACTGTATTTAATTATATTCCTTGTGCAAAACAGTACAGTTGTTAGACAGCATTTTAAATTTGTTTTGAACATTTTTCCAGTAAACAATGAAACAAAATGCATGCACCAATAATGGCAGAGCAGGGCAAACACTCTAGACACATGTCTTTGTAAGATGGGAGGACATGCAGACTCCACAGAGAAGGCACCACAGCCAAGAATCAAACCACATAACCTGTAGCTGTTAGGCAACAATGTTATTAGTGCACCACTGACTTACTTTGCATGTTTAAAACAAACATACAGAATCCACAGATGTTATGAAGAATGGTTCAAGCCTGGGTATTCTCAGGCTACCAGTATATAGCGCCTCAGGGGGACGGACACACACACACACACACACACACACACACACACACACACGCATTGGTTTCCTTCTCCATAGCCCGCCTGCAGTCCTGAATCAACCTTATCACAATTAAGTAATCCGCAACAGCTCTGGATTCACACACCTTAATCCGGTCGCAGCAGCAGTCCTGAATCAATGGCTGGTTTCCTTCTCCTTAGCCTGCACACACAAGCTAATGGCTGGTTTCCTGGCTCTGCGAGAAGACTGCAGGCTCCAGCCTGCGGGTGATGCAGTCCATGTCCTTCCATTCTGTGCGGCCGTCACCGGATAGACATCAGGGCTGCAGGGCAGAGATTACTTTCTCCCCTATCCAGACTGCCTAACACAGCAGTCTGCAGTTCTGTGAGCACCAGGAACTCCAAGCATGCATGCGTGGAGTTGCAATTTTTTTTTTATTTCATTTTTTTTATTTCTTTCCTTCTTTCCTTCTACAGGTGGGGGGGGGGGCTGCAGTCCTGCAGTTCTATAGCATGAGCCACCCTTGCATATCTATCCCATAGGCAACTAAACAAGTCAATATTATTAACAACAATAATTGGCTCATCTTTGTTTAAGCCAAAACAAATAGCAGATACATTTAAATTATGAATGTTAATTGCAGGAAAATCTGCAGTCAAGAAATTTAGTGACACTGAATGACCATTATAAAACTTATGTTCTGTCATTAATATACAGTCAAAACACAAGGAACTAAGAAAAATCAAATCATCCATCTCTTTTGGGCTCAGATAATATACCAGCAATTATGACCATTAATCTTAGAAATTAATTAGGCTCAGTCTTACATAGTATGTTTATTAAGCTCCTTAACTCTGGAGAGGTACCCAATTTATGGAAGCAATCAATTATAACACCAGTTCATAAGAAGGGCAAAGTCACAGACATCAGTAATTGCAGATAAGTAAGCTCAACATTCCTTTTAGGCAAGTGATTCAAAACATGCTTATCAGACATTATGGAAAACAAAAGTTGAGTCGTGGATGAAATTGCTCTTAAAGCAACAGTATGGATTTATAAAAGGTCACTTAACATTAACTAATATGTCAGAATTTTGCAAAGAAATAAATTAAGCTAGAGACACAACTTTAAAATGTACAGCGACATTTCTGGATTTTTAAAAGCTTTTGTTTGCTCTTCCCATATCTTAATATACAAATCTCTAATTAAATGTCCATATTATAGTTATTTAATAAACTGGATCATGATCTGGTCAGTTATAATTCAGGTCATTTTATTGAACACTGTACCTGTTACTTGTGGTGTCCTTCATGGGTCAGTACTTACCCAATGTTATTTAATTTGGTTTTCAGCAATATAACTACTAATATGTCATGCTGATTAAGTACGTATACCAATGACTGACATCAGTAGGTAAGCATCGAAACATGACATTAATTTTAGTATATATAAATGTAAAGTAATGTTTTTCAGCAAACTAGCAGTAATGAAGCCAATTATACTGGATTAAACAGCTCTTCAGATTGTGACACAATGTAGAAATTTAGGGATCACAGTAACAGATATATTTTCATTTCTACTCATCTAGTCATGATAGTTACTAAAGATGTGAAACAAGTGAACTTACTGTTGTTGCTCATTTTTTTTTCTACAAGCCTATTTAAATTTTAAATATGCCTAATGTTGGACTATAAGAATTCATTTGACACTGATACAAAAGGACAACTTTCATGGTTAGAGTCAGTACAATTAAAATTTACCAGGAAAATCTCACAGTTTAATATCTCCAGGACTTTTGGGTTTTTAGTACTATGACAGGAATGGACCTCATTCCTAAATCAAAGTATGACTGAAGTTCATGAAATTAGTATAATTTCAATCTTTGATGTTAGTGAAAAGGGCTCTTTGCAGCATCCACAATGTGCCCAAAACTGACTCATTTTGTAATTTGTATGGAAATACATGTATTGGTAGCATTTTTAAAAATGACTGCAAATTCTCACATTTGGGGAAATTGTCATATATGGAAATGTATGAACAGTTAGATCTTTTTTTCCTTACATCCTTGGTATTTTCAAGGTATCCTAATCCTGGCATACAGAGCAATGCACAATAAAGCCCTGAGGGTATCATTAAATCTGGTTGTATTCATTTCATCTAAGATGCAGACAGAGCAATCTGAACTACAGCATAAAAAGTTTTAGGACAAATATAGAAAGGAATTTTGTCTCACAGTACATTCCCATAATTTGGAGAAAGCTACCCTTCAGAATATATTCAAGTCACCAACACTGCATACATTTAAACATAATTTAAACATCTGAGTGAATTCAAAAGTCTACAACCCTGCATTTTCAAAGTCAGTGTCTCAAGACAGCCTTTGGACTTGAACAATGTATCAGACTTAAGTCTTACGCTATGTGCATCAATGAGGATATGTTCTCTTCAGGAGTACAGTTATCTCTTCTGTGTCTTTCTTCTTGATGATGTAACATATTGTACCTAGCAGTTGCACAGTATGTATAACTGTCTGTAAGAATCAATGATTGTAATGAAACCGAGGCATGACCTATGTCACACAGTACAATCTGAATCTGTTAAGTATTCAACAGTACAACTATATTATGGTGTATGTATGTCTGTTTGATTGTTTTTTTCCCCTTTTTTTTCTCTCTCTTTGTGAGTGTGTGTGTGTGTGTGTGTGTGTGTGTGTGTGTGTGTGTGTGTGTGTGTGTGTGTCTGCGTGTGTGTCCTTGAATGCAGAATGCCTAACTGTAGACTGAAATGCTTAATGAACTGCAGGAGATGTCTGACTGCAGTGCTGTATAGTATTGCTTCTAGGGTGGTGGATGGCAAGTTTGTGGCCTTCAAAGTGCTTCAGGCTTTACATCATGACATTCAATAAGGTCCAAACACAACTGTCCTGCACATTGCTACTGCCAGGTGTCAGTAGGTCTAGCAAACATGAATGGAGTTCAACTGCAGCTTTTGAACAAAATTAACTTTACAATGTGCGTAATCAAGTTGATTACTTATGACTTGCCAGCAGTACTAAGGACATTATCTATTACCAGTACTGTGGAAGGACTTCCTACACTTTTCTTAGGAAATTAACATATTCTGACAATGATCACCTTTTTATACCCTTCATTTCACTTTTTATATTTTTATATTTAGACTGCGGTGGTGGTGCTGTGGTAGTGTTGTCGCCTCACAGTATGACGTTGTCCTGTTCGATTCTCAGCTAGAGCGTCTTCTGTGTGGAGACATGCGTGAATGGGCGTACCTTCGTTGAAGGTTGTGCATCAGAGCTGGCAACTCGGCACGTAAAAATCTACTGCCAATCATTAGCGGACCGGAGTTCCGCTGTGGTGACCCCTAACCGGGAAAAGCCGAAAGACACAACAAGACACAACATTTCACTTTTTATATTTACTTTAACTTTGGCATTAGGATTATCTTTGCAGACATGTGGTAACCAGCAGCACCCAAAATGTCAATGCTCTTGACATTTCAACCAAGTTTAGTTATCTTATGAAGTTTTTATGCAAATGAGGCTTTCAGGCATACTGGTCAATGAACTGCATTATTACACATATGTGCTGGTGAAGCTACTGTCATAAGTAAGTCTGAATGATTGTGAATGCACAAGGACAATTTTTTAATTTATTTTAAGGCCAATTTCTAACTAAATGGGTTAGGTTAGTTTGAGCACAAAAAGAGAAATTGGCTAGGCTTAAAATGACATGCAAGGGCAACTAGTCTAGTACATACATATGAACCAATTATGTACAAGCACATCTTCAACCTGTGCACAAGACAATGCGCTACATGCACACTTGTGCAACAATTTAGCTAACTGAACTGCTTATAGTCACATTGTATTAGGTATGGTTCACACCCCAGATTATCCACAACAGTTTTGCATTTTGACTCCAAAAGGGAACAATGTCTTCTGTAAGAGCTGAGGGCAGAGCCTAAAGCTGGTGTGCTAGTGATGTGAAAGTTGTGCTGTACCTTTACTTTACCCACTACAGGCAAAAGGCTGTAAGCAGCAGTAGGGGGAGCATTTAAAAGGACTGATGTCTTGACAGACTGTTAGCTAAGCAGTTGGCACTGTGGTCATTTAAAACACCAAGCAGAAGTGACTCTGTCAATAGCAGAAGCAATGAGCATATTGTAACATTTAAGCACATAGCTTTAAGATTCGGTTACATCTCTTCTGTTATAACTAAAAATAAATAAATAAAGTAAACCAGTTACCTACTTATTGAAAACTTTCTAGCATCACAAAACTTTGTGTGTGTAATAGGAATGAGACAATTTTACAAAGTGCTGCAAACTGTGAATATCCTGCTGAAGGATCTAAACCTGAAAGAGGGCCACCGTAGACAAGGTGAGTAGGCATATTCCTTACTGCAGTTAATGGTGTATTTGAAATGTCTCATGTCTTCTTGCTAAGTGATGTTGAGTTTGGAGTTATACTGGCAATATTACTTGAATTTCAGCATTTGCTCCCATTTGCAAGCGTATAGGTACAGTGGCAAATTGCTGATTTTTCCTCATACAGTGTTCCCGCATGTGATAGGGGAGTTCTGTAGAAGAATTGGCTGTCTTCTGTACTGACTCAATTTGGAAAAGCCAGACTGGTTAATTTAGGATTAGGACTTTAAACAGTTGTGATGGGCCTAAGGATTGTTCAGATTATCACCCCTACTATCATAGTAAAGATAATTCTTTGAGAATAAAAATTCTACCAGGTGCAGTCACCTCTGACTTGACAATGGAGTGAGTTTAATTTTCTTACTTCATTTGCAATGGTTGAAACACACCCTCAGCTCTCCTGTTCCTCAGCTGGGCAGGTGAGGAAACCTGGATAACATGACTACTGACAACTTATCTTCATTATCCAGTCAGCGATCCCTGCACTGTAATGCTGACAACCTTAGAATCATGTGATGACTCTTGATAAAGGCATCAAAAGTGTTATTATGCAAATTGATCCCTTCCCATGATGTCTAGTCTCGACCAGAAAATGTAGCCGTAGTTTGACTTGAACACGCAGCTGTCCAAAAAAGAACTCTAGAGGTTGAAGCACAACTGAAGGTGGAATCTCCTCCTAGAAGACTAACTTAGCCTTGTTGGACAGTATTCTCTGTACCAAACAAAATCTGCCATAATTAATTTTCTTTTCCAGGGAGATTTTCCTGCAGAGAGTTGACTAAAGTGCATGGCTGCTCTTCCTCCCAGGAGATTGTGGTGCTTCTTGCATGATGATTTTAGTCAGGTTCCATCCAGTGAGATATTCTCAAGGTGTGCAGATTCCTCAGGTGCACTGAATTACTAAGAATATTCTTTCTTGTATTCATTGGAGTCTGCATGTCCTCCCTGTGGTCGCGTGGGTTTCCTCCGGGTGCTCCTGTTTCCTCCCACATCCCAAAGACATGCTTGTAGGTGGATTGGACACACTAAATTGGCCCTAGGCGTGAGTGCATGCATGTGTGTGCCTTCTGTGGAAGGTTGGGCGCCAAGCTGGCAACTCGACACCGTAAATCTCCACTGCCAATCATGAGCAGACGGTGATCCGCTGTGGCGACCCCTAACCGGAAAAAGCCGAAAGAAGAAGATTCTTTCTTGTATTCATTGCTTTCGCCAACATTGTTCCTCATTTACAGTGTAACATGTAAGATATTTATGTAATATGTTTCAGATGTATAACAATTATAAATACCCTGGGAGCTTTTAACCTGGTTTATACATTTTACTAAGTGTTCTACAGTTTGCCCTATTTCACACATTACAGGCAGGGCTCCACATTGCAGATACATGGTTAAACCTGTATATTACTGCAGTTTCTTTGTATCTTCATAGCAGTTCTGTACTAGCTTATCTTTATGGCTCCTTTTCTTGCTGTAAGTGATGGAAAGATGCTTATCTAATATACATGCATGTTATCCCTGTCTCTATCAGCTGGGCCATGGCCCTACAATAAATAGTTTGTATAAACAAAATAAAAAAAGAAAATAAAAACAGAAATGTAACCAATATTGCAGTCATCTGTTAATTTATTCCTTCCTTGCAGTGCACCATTATAGGTTACTTATATTTAATACATTTTAGTGTTATTTCTAATCAGGATTTCTATTCCAGGAAACTTTTTTTCCAGTATAGGTTTAATTTAATTTTAAAATGACATTGAAATGACTGGTTTATCTGGTGGTACTATGCAATTTACTATATTTTATCTAGTGTCCATTTTTCCTACCCAGGTCTGCTTAAGGAAATTAATATTTAAGTTTATACATGGTAGATGTTTATTTGTTTATATGTTTGTTCATTTGTTTAATGTGATGAACCAGCAACAGAGCCCATGACAAGCTGTGACCTTTCCTTTCCTTTTGGGGCACCTGAAAAAGTAAATCTTTTTGAGCCTATCTCCTGAAGTAGGCTTTTGCACTCACATATCTATGTGGGGGGTATTGGGCAAGTTGTTAGTGGACTACCCCAAAGTCCAAGTGCAGTAGGTGATATTAAAAGGGTTTTCTACAGGTTTTTCCATAAAGTCACAGGCACTTCCTACTTCTAAACCCTGCCTGAACCTGTGTTCAGTTTCAGGTAAAGAATCTTTTTTTTTTATTTTTATTTATTTATTGCCTTTTCTTTACTGGAATGGTTCGAATGGCCACTCAGGCCCAATTTTAGTGAAGACCCCGAGAGGAAAGCTTGATTAAAGTTACAAAAAATTACAAAAATTACAAAGAATTTAGAAAGAACAAAGAATCAGTTTCTTAACAGTAAAATTGGGTTTTAGAATCATCAAATGGGTAATAAAATCAAGACAGATGCTAATACAATTTGATTTCTGTAGGATTGTTATGCAATAATAAACAGAGTTGCATTTACATACTGTATACAGCAACGTACAAATTTCATTTACAAAGAAGCGATGAAAAGCAGTATACAGTTATAAATACAGTCAGGATTTATTAACATTTAAAGGGTAAGGTAGGTGAGCTGGAATGTTATGGATCAGTGAGAGTCTAGAGGTCTGAGACAGAGTCAGTGAGGGTGTAAACAAGAACACAGCCAGGAGGAATCTAGGGGCTGTTTTAGGTTGTGTTTAAAGCTAGATGCACAGCTGTCCTGTTTTAATGGAATTGGCAGGCAGTTCCACTGTCTGGTGATACAGGATGACTATAGTGAGTCTCCAGATTACCTGAGCGAAGGCAATGTGGTTGAGATTAGTGCTTGAGAAAGTTTTGTACAGAAGGGCATGAGTGTGGGTTGTGTATTATTTTGTGGGCAATTAAAGTTGAGTGAATGTAAGATGTTGAGGAGTTCTAGTCAGTTGAGCTTCTTTAGTGTTAAGCAGTGGCATGTATGGTAGGATGCATTAACTGCAAACTTGGCTATTTTGTTAAAGCTGCCTTTATTTTATTTAGTAGGGTGGCTTGCATGTTGGTTAATATGGGTGATGCATAGAGAAAGGAGGGGAGAAGCAGAATGATGCAAAGGATTTTGTTGATAAGTCTGTCAGGAAGAGTTTGTTTTTGGCACAGGAAGTCCATTTTTTATGAGTTTTCTTGATGGCCTGGGTGATATGCAGGTCAAAGTTTAGGTTATGTTTTATATGGCTTTTAATAGTTTGGTATCTGTTACAGTTTCTATGGTATTTTTATTTGCTGAAGTAATATTAAAAGGTGTACAAGTTGTTGAAAGAGATGTGGGTGTGAAAAGCATTTTTTTGGCATTTAGGATTAGCTGGTGAGCCTTTAGCCATAAATCTATGGAAGTGAAAGAGTCTTCACTCATTTGCTTAAATAGTTAGTGGGTTGAGGCTGAGTAGATGATGGTGGTGTGATCTGCACATTCTATTAAGGTGGTAGGTTTGCTGGCTTTCTGTAGGTTGTTTGTGAAAATATTGAAACGTTCTGGGCCTAGAACTGATCCTAGTTGTAGACTGATGGAAACTTGAATAAAGGGGGAAGGTACTGATTCCATTTTACAGCCTGTTGTCTGTTGGAGAGATGCATACAGAACCAAGTAAGAGCTGAATGAGACAGTGATAGGGAAGATAGTTTGTTGATGTTAAATACTTCTGACAGATCCTGGAACAGGGGGATATTAGGATGTTTCTGTTGGTATTTATGGTTTCTGAAAAACTAACCAAAGCTATTGTGCTGTGGTTTGGTTGAAAATCATATTGTGTGACGGAGAGAAGTTTGTTGTTTGTCAGATGGATTAGGAGTTGGAAGCATATGCATTTTTCCAGAATTTTGGACAGAGTGGGGATAATTGCAATGGGGCAATAGTTGGAGAGGTCTGTGGGTGAACCACCATTGTGAAGTGGTGCAATATGTGTTTTTTTCCAGATAATAGGTACATAGTTTTCTCTGATAGATCTGTTTATAAGTATTGAGATGGGGGGGGGGTCTATATCACTTCAGCAAAAAAACTTTTAGTCGAACACCTCTTTGTCAAACGCTAATTGTTGAAAGCACAATCCATCACATGGACTTATTAGCAATTTTTTTCCAAGGGAAAAAAAAAGCTTGGCCAGCCTAACAAGCATCAAAATTTCACAAAATTTAAAACCCACTAAGGGGGACTGCACCCCCACAACCCCCAATGTGGGGGGCTATGCTGCCAACACCTCCCTAACTAAATATACCAACTCCGGAACAGGGCAAATTCCCGATGATGGCCAACCATTTCTTTCCTAGGAAAAATATTCCCTAAAATGACTGCTTGACAGATTGAGGTTTCGACAATTAGTATTCAGCAAAAAGGTGTTCAACTAAAAGGTTTTTCCCTGAAGTGAGGTGGGGTATGCCACGACATTGGCAGCTAACATAAGGTACTTCGGTGGGAGTATGTCAGCAGCTGGTGCAGTGCTTTTCACTTTTTGAAGGTAATTTTTGATAGTTGAGGCAGGTATTTGGGAAAAAAAAGAGAGGGGTATTGTGAGTATTGTTGGTGGGGCTAGAGAGATTACAGGGGTAGATTAGATTCTAGTAGAAAGAGGACAGATTGAAGTGTGTGTTGAAGTGGGTGGCTATGGGGTCTGTGTCAATGTTTATGATAGGAGATGGGGTGGTGGCTTCACCAGGGTGTAGAAGAGTTTTTATGTTTGTGCAGAACTGCATGGGATTGTAGTGATGTTTGCCTTGAAGTGAATGAAAGAATGCAGTTTTGTTTAATTTGACCTGTTGTTTACACTGAAAGAATTGTACATTGTCTAAAAATGTGCCTGTTTTGTTGTGTTCTATCTTTGTACCATGTCTTCCAGGCTTTCTCCCTATTTAGCATGATCTGTTCGCTTTCTTTGTTGAGCCCACGAAGCAGGGTTACTTTTGGTTCTTTTTGTCCTTATCAGAGTTAACTCCTTTAATATGTTACAGAATGTTGCACTTCTAGTGGTATTTTTTTTAGGGTATTCCAGTTGTATTGGGAGAGAGAGTTTATAAAGGTGTCTTTGTTAAAACAGGAGCATCTACATTTTTGTTTTAATACTGTATGTTTGGAGTGTGATTAGTTTGTCTTGTAATATATTTGGGGAGATGGTCACTGATGGTGTCTGGGAGGTGACTTTAGAAAAGGTACCCTAACAATTGCTTCAAGTAATTTTGGAAGTGACCCTCAACAGATTGTGCAGCAATGTCCCCCACTGGGAATTAGTGTATAAGCTTTTTGGTGACAAGATGATTACCCCCCCAAGGGCTTGAGGAAGATTTTTCATGGAGACCTGTCTGTTCAGGGCCTCCCATCACTAGTTATAGCCATAAACTCTATTTGCACTGGCAGGGAATCAGATCTAGTGAGGGATAAGCAATCTGTCAACAACATTAAAAAAAGGGTGCTGGTTACGCTTAGCTTTTATTAAATATATATCACATGGTGACAGTTTCCTATCAGTTTTAACAATTGTCAATTGTGTTTCGTTGCAGGTTTTACCTGCATTGTGATTTTCAGACTTTCTTTCATTATGCTAACATCTCAGGGGATAATCTGGTCATGGATCAAGATACTGTGAAGGTCATAAGAAAAGGCTATAGTGGTTTCCATTGTGTACAGCTGCTGATTGACTCTAGTCAGTGTTGTTCAACAAGTTGGAAAGCCATATTTTTGTTTATTTACACTGGTGTAACAATACTGGATTGGTGTCAAAACAGTGAATTTTGGTTACCATCTCATTGTTGTACAAGTGGGTCCTACCCAACTACTTTTGATTGTCTATCATTCCAGATTACAATGAAACAGTATGACAATTGCAACTGCAGCTGAGACAGGTCACACGTTTCTTAACTACAGACTGTCCAGGTAGCCCACTTTTTGAACATTCATGATTTAGAAAACTGAGATTTCATTGATAAGGATCATACCTGATTCCATCTAGATGGTGCTCATTTATCTGATATTGGTCTAGACTTGTTTAACTTTCACTTGGCATTTTATGTACAATGTGTTTTATGACTTTCACACCTTAACAAGTTTTAGTATTTATTAAATTAGGCATGAAGCAGATTTGCTTTACATAACTCATGACAGCAGCAAGCTGTTATTTGATGAGCAATGAGCAGTTATGTAGTAAAGTTTAATTTGACTTGTTTTATATGATTATTACAAAAGTTGCCTCTGTTATTTGTAGATCACATTTTGTGGCAAATCTCCCATTTGCACAGGGTTAGCTGACAGGTAGCAGTTACACCTTTTGGCCAAGAAGGGGTGGGGTCAGTTTTCTTTCTGGTGGATGATTGCGGGCCTGCCTTTCCTCCTGACGGGTAACTGCTTTCCATCTTCATGGTGTTGAAGTCCTATTAAGAATCTGAGTTTGAAGGGCTCCACTATGAGTTCCTGAGAGAGAACTCTCAACGCAGAAATCAACAAATGTAAACTCAACAAAAACACACATGACAAAAGTGTAGGCAAAGTCACATAAAATCTGTTTTTTTTGCAGGAAGCATGTTCTCTGCACCCACACATGGGGGACTATACCCTGCACACTGCTCTTACTTATCTATATACCATATTGAGAAAAGGAGATCTCACCGAATATGGGTAAAAAATGACTCACAAAACCATGTTTGCGCTAAGTTCAGAAACCATTCCAGGGCGTGCACTTCTGTCAGTTTCCCATCATTTGATTAAAGTTAGACCACTTGTAGAGATTCTTTGTGAAGGTAACAATGACTGGGAGGGAGAATCTGCCATCAGTGGAGTACTTAGTAGGAAGCCTATTAGGATTGCATTTGTGGTATTAATTCAACAAAAAAAATAAGACAGATAAGATGTGATATGCTCCAAGCTTGTATACTTTATTTTTCAGACTGCCCAACAGTGAAGAATATCAGGCTATTTGATTCTAAACTACTGGTCCTCTGAGGGTGAAAATGTGTTAAGTATTTGAAGAAGTATTATATGTTATAAGGACCCCTTATTCAGAGAAAATGAATGCACTATACACTTGATCTAGTAACTACTAATAACCTAGACATATCAGACGTACACTGTTTCACAGACTCATCATTCTCTTTCGGCTTTTCCCGTTAGGGGTCGCCACAGCGGATCATCTCTTTCCATTTCTTCCTATCCTCTGCATCTTGCTCTGTCACACCAACCGCCTGCATGTCCTCTCTCACCACGTCCATAAACCTTATCTTAGGCCTTCCTCTATTCCTCTTACCTGGCAGCTCCATCCTTAGCATCTTTTTCCCAATATACCCATCATCCCTCCTCAGCACATGTCCAAACCAACGCAATCTCGTCTCTCTTGCTTTGTCTCCAAACTGTCCAACATGAGCTGACCCTCTAATATACCGATTCCTAATCCTATCCATCCTAGTCACACCGATTGCAAATCTTAACATCTTTAACTCTGCCACATCCAGCTCTGACTCCTGCCTTTTTGTCAATGCCACTGTCTCCAACCCATATAACATAGCTGGTCTCACTACACTCTTGTAGATCTTCCCTTTCACTCTTACGGATACCTGTCTGTCACAAATCACTCCTGACACTCTTCTCCACCCATTCCACCCAGCCTGTACTCTCTTCTTCACCTCTCTTCCACATTCACCATTACTCTGAACTGTTGATCCCAAGTACTTAAACTCGTCCACCTTTACCAACTCTACTCCCTGCATCCTCACCATTCCTCTACCCTCCCTCTCATTTACACACATATATTCTGTCTTAGCCCTGCTGACCCTCATTCCTCTGCTCTCTAGAGCATATCTCCACCTCTCCAGAGTCTCCTCAACCTGATTCCTACTCTCACTACAGATCACAATGTCATCTGCAAACATCATAGTCCACGGGCCTCCTGTCTGATCTCATCTGTCAACCTGTCCATCACCACTGCAAATAAGAAAGGACTCAGAGCTGATCCTTGATGTAATCCCACCTCCACCTTAAATGGATCTGTCACTCCCACTGCAGTCCTCACCACTGTCACACTACCCTCGTACATATCCTGTACCACTCTTACGTACTTCTCTGCCACTCCCGACTTCCTCATACAATACCACAACTCTTCTCTAGGCACCCTGTCATATGCTTTCTCCAAGTCTACAAAGACACAATGCAACTCCTTCTGACCTTCTCTGTATTTCTCCATCAACACTCTCAGAGCAAACATTGCATCTGTAGTGCTCTTTCCTGGCATGAAACCATACTGCTGATCACTAATCATCACCTCCCTTCTTAACCTTGCTTCCACTACTCTTTCCCATAACTTCAAGCTGTGACTAATCAGTTTTATCCCTCTGTAGTTACTGCAGCTCTGCACATCACCCTTATTCTTAAAGATAGGTACCAAAACACTTTTCTCCACTCCTCAGGCATCCTCTGACTTTCCAAAATTTCATTAAACAATCTAGTTAGAAATTCCACTGCCATTTCTCCTAAGCACCTCCATGCTTCCATTGGTATGTCATCAAGGCCAACAGCCTTTCCATTTTTCATCCTCTTCATAGCTGCCCTTACTTCCTCCTTGCTAATCTGTTTCACTTCCTGATTCACTATCCCCACATCATCCAACCTTCTCTCTCTCTCATTCTCAACACTGTTTCACAGACTAATACTCATATATACCTCACACCAGCTTCATTAGCTGAGTATAATTATAATATTGAAATTTAAAAAAAAAACTTGATTTTTAACATTTCAACAGCATTAAACATATTATGCTGAGTCAATAGTTCATGAACTTTCATTGCATTAAGTTGACAGGTTCAACGGTTTTCACATTCTTGAGAATCTAGGATACAGGAGCATGGTTACTTCAGTGGTATCTGAAGATGAGTCTGAAGTTTAATCTTGTGATGATAGGATCTTTTTTGACATTTCTGATGTATATTTTCTTGACATACCTTTTAACATTGTATTCATACCTCACTGGCTGCTTCCTGACATCTTCATGTTATATTATGTCCATGGAAATTGTCCTTTTGCCTCATTAAAATCAGACTGTCTCGCCATTCATCCTAAGCAGTTTCTCTTGTTAAGTCTTCTCACATTTCCATTTGAAGTTCTCACAACAAATAATATTGGCAGCACACATTTCAAAAAAACATGCTTTAGTTACTTCTCAAGATAACGGCTGAATTCTCTCTCTATATCCTTTATTCAGATTGGAATGAGGCCTGGCATGTGTCTAATATCAGAATTACAATCTCATCTCAGTTTGTTTTAGTTTCTGACAAAGGAATGATGCTTATCAGTTTAATTACCACTAATAAATGTGCAAGTGAAAAATCAACACATAGCAGTACAGTATTTCTATGTTCCATTAAAACAGTGTGACAATAACTGTACCACACAGTGACTTATACATCAACTGAGTCAAGAATGGTTCTTTTGACATGGCCATCTGAGAGTGCATCATTAAAATTTGAAGTAATATGAAAGAACTTGAATTGAAGACTATGGACCACTATTTTACACCAAAAAATGAGCTCAACAAAGCACACCAACCAACAGCACAATGCTTAACTCTGCTTCACTAGTAAGCAATACACAAAAAACAGCCTGAAACCACTTCTACCACCAGAAGGAAACCAGTTATGTAACTAATTTAAAAGTAAAACACTAATTCAGCAATAAAACTGTGCAAACTGTGTCAATTTACTTGCAGTTAAACAACTTGAGAAAAAGTCATTAGCTTGGTATTCATGGCATCAACATATTGAAGTCAGATCTGTTTTTAGATTGTCATAAATTCAAGAGTTTTACTCAGAGTGTAGCTTCATTTCACAGATGAGAGGCTCGCCATGCTGAAATGCCATATTTAAAGCAAACACCTGCATCAAAAATGATCTCAGCAGATCACTCCTACCAATAGCAATGCACTTTCTTCCTCAATAGCAAGCAACATTCAAAATGCAGCCTGGCTTCACTTTTTCAGCCATCAGAAGAAAACCATTAACTTAGTTCATTAGCAAGTCAATAGTTCAGCAATAAAAAGTGCATATCGTAACAGTATACTCAAAATTAAGCAATTAAAGCAAAAGTCACTTAACCTAGTATTCCTGACTTCATATTAGTACAGCCATATCCAATTCTAGTTTGACACAAATGGTGTATTTAGCTTGGTATGTAGCTTCCTGTAGCAACAAGACAGACAGACAAAAGAGAAAATGCTACAGTCTTCTAGTTTATCTTTATTTCAAAAATTGCTTACCTTGTTTTCCTTCTTGAAATTTGCTTGCTATTTCTTCTACACATTCTGAAGGAAACCATCCAGTTCTACCTTTGATTGTGCCTTCCCAGAAACCAGCTTCCCCAATGCTAAGAACTGAAAAAAAAAAAGAAATTAATAGAATTATTAATACTTCAGTTATTTACAATTCTGAATTTTGTTGCTCTTGTTGTTGCCATTATTGAGAGGTATACCGTATAATATTATGTTTCCATTGTAATCTGCTGTCGGACACTTACTACTGCAGAATTATTCTTAGTACATTATGTATTTAGTTCCAAAATGGCAGTCATGTAGGACTGAGCACACAAACTAAGGAAGTCTAGATACTCAAAAATAAAACTTCTTTGTTTAGGATGCTCCAATTTTTTTCATAGAATCAGAGAATAAATGTGTTTAAAAATAAATTTTCTATCTTACAATGGTATTAGTTCAGCATGCAAGCACTACTAATCTTCAAAGTTTCAATACATTCTCATACATTCTAAAAGTGCTATTCCTACACATTGTGTGTCATGTAGAAGGGCTGATATGCCACAGAATGACAAATGAAAGCCATACACTTTGATACAAAATGGTAGAAAATGGAGCAAGACCCTGTGTGTAGCCTTACCACATTCTGTAGCTACAGAACTCCAGGGATGGGATACATAGACCCTAGCTAGGATACTACAGGGTTCAGAGCCACTGTATCAGTGCTATATGGACTCTATCTCTGATTTCAGAGATCTTCATTCCCTGTTGATATATCCATGCACAACATATTACTGTTAAATTAAAAAAAGAATTCATTGGTTGCTCATTAGGAAAAACTCCACAAAAAACAGAGTTTCCTATGGTATGGGCAAACAAAACAAAAAGCTACCACAGCCAAACCTCTCCCGAGCCCACTTTGATAGAAGCTTCCTCAGCAGCAGCAAATTCCCTCATTATCATAATGTGGTTATGACCCCAGCTCTGCCATCGAGCAGAATACACAAGGAATAGCAACTTGTAAGGTATCTTATACTACAATAAATAGCTACTGTATAGCTGATCACTACTGTGCTTTGTAGCCCTGGCAGGCTACAGTACACAGTGCTTCCCTCTGTCTGTAGTACCATTCTGCATAGTATGCACAGCTGTACACTATTCACAAATGTAGATCACTTTTGTACACTGCTTTTTATTTAGATAATGCAATAATGCCACTAATGTCAGAGTAACAGAAACAGTATGCAGAATGCAGTTTTATGACCGAATAATATGTTTTTAAATACCCAAGCAAATGTACACTTTCTAACCCAGATACACTGACATGTTTCAGGTATCAGTGACATTAGCCAGCTCACAGACACTAATGGTCAAAATATCTTGAGGTATGTTTTATGAACTCAAAATACAACAACGTACCTTCATATTTCTTATAGCAAAAGCACTACTCAGTGGATGTAAAATAATCACATTCATTTGCATCTTTTCAGTTCAAGATCCATGGCAGTTACATTTTAAACTTGATTGTATGAAAGATCCATGGCAGTTTATTATGCTGCAGTGAAGAGGTAGACTCGTTATTCATACGGCATCATCTGTACATTAACATCCTGCTGAAGAATATTCATTCTCCAGTCGGAATGGTGAAGTACAAGTGAAGTACCGATCACCCATTCTACAAATAAATTTTTAGGAATCAACCACTTAGTGTCTATCTTGTATGCTTTGATGATATGACTATATATGACAAAGTGCATATGTACTGTAAATGTACATTTAATTCAAAAGTCATGTGATCTAATCACAAAATAATCTTAATTGAATCATGTTTCATCTAAAATATTATAACAGAAAATAATCCTCCAAAAGTCCCACCACACCCCCTTACTTAAATACAATAACTTTACTAACTCTAAATTCAAATGTTTTTACTCAATATTCAGCAACTTAAGCAAAAAACATGTGAAACCATGTACTCTCTCTTTATATATATATATTTATGTAAGTATATAAATATATGTGTGTGTATATAAAAAAACAAACAGTCCACTTCAGCAGATTACTTCAGAAAAGTATATCTATTTTTCTCTCTCTCTCTATACATATATATATATATATATATATATAGATAGATATATATATATATATATATATATATATATATATATATATATATATATATATATATATATATAGGTACTCAAAGATATAGATACAAAATATATCATGCGATTTAGTCGAGTTTGTAGTTTGGTTGACTAAGCTGATGATCAACAGGTGAGTGACACTGCACAATTTCTGGGGTTAGGGAATATGTCCTTATCCCACGTTTGTATGCTCTTGGAGTTAGTATGTATAATTAGAAGGGGTTAGGGGCAATGTTTTTTTTTTTTTTTTGAGTTTTATAAATAAAGAAAAGTTTGCATGCACGAAGCTGTACCTCAGCATATGCATATTGGAATGTCAACAAGAGTGTTTTAGGTGGCTGTACTGCATAACGTGTGTGTGTGTGTGTGTGTGTGTGTGTGTGTGTGTGTGTGTGTGTGTGTATATATATATATATATATATATATATATATATATATATATATATATATATATATATATATGTGGACCCCTTCACTACACCAACACGCCATAAAGCCGACACCCAAAACACCGACAACAAAAGATCAACAACACACAATACAGACAACGCACAAAACCGAACACCATAACACCTACACCCAAAACACCGACACACAAAACGTAAACTACACATTACACACAACTATACATGCACTAACCTTAACCCAAACCCTAACTCTAAGGTCTGACACAACCGCACACTTACCCTACCCGCACCCTAACCCTAACTCACTTAACCCACCCCTAAACCTACAGTCCGTCACTATCGCACACATACCCTACCTGCACCTTAACCCTAACTCACTTAACTCACCCTTAAACATATAGTCCGTCACTATCGCACACTCACCCTACCCGCACCCTAACCCTAACTCACTTAACCCGCCCCTAAAACTACAGTCCCTCACTATCGCACACTTACCTGTCCGCTCCCTAACACTAAATCCCTCACTCTATCGCACACTTACCGAGTCGCGCTCACACCTTGCCCATGTCGGTGTTTCGTCCGTCGGGATCTCACCTTGTCGATCATCTGCGTCGTCGGTCTTCTCGTCTCCTTCTGTAGAGTGTCGGCCTTCTGGCGTGTCGGTGTACTGAAGGGGACCCATATATATATATATATATATATATATATATATATATATATATATATATATATGTATACATCTATATGTTTCCATCTCTATCTCTCTCTCTATATATATATATATATATATATATATATATATATATATATATATACATACACACACACACACATATATATCTACACACAAACACACACACACTATATATATATATATATATATATATATATACACACAGATATCTCTCATATATGCCTATATATATATATATATATATATATATATATATATATATATACACATACACATAGATATCTCTCATATATACCCCCACCCCCCTTACTATATATACTAACTCCAGGATCACAGTTTTTGGATGAAATGAGTTTCAGTCAAATGAGTTTTCAGTGAAGTGAGCTTTCAGTGAATTCTGCTCAGGCAATTCATTTTCAGTGAAATGAGGCTTTGACAAAATGAGTTTCAGGGAAATGTGCTTTTTAACAAAGTGTATATATATATATATATATATATATATATATATATATATATATATATATATATGTGTGTGTGTGTGTATATATATATATATATATATATATATATATATATATATACATTGAAGCAAAATAAAAAACACAAACATCAGCTCACACTGAGTATGGGTGTCCTTCAGGGCTGCATCCTGAGTCATCTGCTGTTCACCTTGTTGATGCTTGACTGCATGGCTAAGCATGAATCCAACAAAAATCATCATGTTCGTGGATGATACGACTGTCAGGTCTTGTCAGAAATAGTGATGAAACAGCCTAAAGGGATGAAGTGCAGCATCTGATAGGCTGGTTTGACAGCAACAATCTGGCCTTAAATGTAAGCAAGAACAAAGAATTAATAGTGGACTTCAGGAGGACTGAAGAGATACATCAACCTCTGGAAATTAAGCGGGTGGCAGTAGAAAGAGTCAAAACATCAAGTTCCTGGGAGTGCACAGCTCAGATGACTTATCCTGGTCAACTCATATTAGCCACACAGTGAAGAAGGCACAACAACGTCTACACTTCCTATGGAAACCGAGGAAGGCAAACGTGTTTCAGTCCATCCTCAAAGCCTTCTACAGGGGGACCATCAAGAGCATCCTCTCAAATAACATCATAGTTTGGTATGGTAACTGCACAGCATCTGATCACAAGGCTCTCCTAAGGTTGGTGAGGACAGAGAAAAAAGTCTTTGGTTCCTCGCTCCCATCCATGGATCATCTGCACAAGATTCGGTGTGTGGGAAGGGCTAGAAAAATAATCAATGATCCCACTCACCCATTCCAATGGCATGTACTTCCCCATTTCCACAGGCAGGCGATATCACAGCTTACACTGCAAAACATCTAGACTGAACAAGAGTTTCTTCCCTCTATCTATAAAGCTGTTGAACTTGAATGCCAGATATGACAGAGAATAGATCAATATGCCACTTGTTATGAAGTATCAGATAAAGTAATCACTCTGGCAAATTGCTTTAATAACTGGTACAGCTAGCCTCAATTTTTATGCTATTTTTTCCAAAATGTGCAATAGTCAGGAGTGAGTCACCACTCCATACATATGAATATGAACTTCATAATATATCATACTACAACTGATGAAGTGCAATATTCTAAGCAATCACAATGTGAAGTCATAGTCTTGCAATACCTATAATACTGTCTAATGACTTCCTGTCCAACTGTGGTAATTTATTGTGTTTTAATATCTTATTACTGTATGTGCATTAGTCTTATTGTCATTAAAACTATGTGTTCACTATTATGTCTTGCACAAGGACCAAAGCAACATAATTTCATTCTGCTTGCACTGCTGTATATATCTCACCGACAAAAAATTTTACTTTGACTATATATGTATGTGCGTGTATGGCAATATCTCTCTCTCTCTCTTTCTATATATATATATATATATATATATATATATATATATATATATATATATATATATATATATATATATATATATATATATATATATATATATATATATATAAAGATATATCATCAACCCCCTTTTTCCCATTTTTCTACATGGGATCGGGGTATCATGTTAAATGTCGCCAACTCTCTTGATTCAGTGTAACACTCCTGCTTTCTTCAACACTCATGCCTGACTGTCGCAGATCTTCTTTCACACAATCCATTTACCTCTTTGCTGGATGTCCTCACTTCCTCTTACCTTCTTCCTGTCTGTCCCAAATCTTCTTCACCAGATTGTCTTCTGCTTTTCTGCATGTGTCCAAACCACCATAATCTGTTCTCTTTGAAATTTTCTGCAATTGGAGCTACTTTGGCTTCTGCTCTTATGTCCTCATTTCTTCATCTGTCCCACAGTGTGCATCCTACCACCTTTCTCAGGCACATCATTTCCATCACTTCTAGCTTCTTCAACTGCTCTGCCTGTACTGGCCAGGTTTCTGTACCATACAGTAGTACTGGTCGCACCACTGTTTTGTACACCTTACTTTTCAGCTTCTTTGGCATTCTTCTGTCATAAACTGCACCTGATACTCTATGCCAGTTGGCTGCAGCCCCTCTGATTCTAGCTTTGACCTCTTCATTTAGACTACCCTTCTCCTCAACCACCCCTCCCAGATACTTGAAGCTGTTTACCCATTCCACTATCTTCCCTTCTATCTCTATTCTCAGCTTCTTCTGATTTCCCCAATTTGATGCCATTGCCGCCTTCTTATCTGTGCTTAATTTCATCCCATGTGCCTTCAGATTTGCATTCCATTCCCATATCCTTTGCTGAAGTTCTAGTTCAGAGTCTCCCTGTACTGCCACATCGTCTGCATTCAGCAGCTTTGTTGTTCTGTCACCTCCAGTCTGTTTGCTAATGTAGTCCATCACCAGTATAAACAGCAGTGGGCTCAGAGTCGAACCCTGATATATACCCACTCCCACTGGGAACCCCCCCCCTCCACACACACACACACACACACACGTGTCTATGCATACATAAACATATATATATATATATATATATATATATATAGATATATATATATAGATATATATATAAATATTTATGTGTGTGTGTGTGTGTGTGTGTGTATTCAACCATGTATGTACTCAATCAAAAAAGCACTTGACCACCTATGCATTTCACTCTGCTGATCCAAAAATTTTGAATTTTGAATGTTTGTAAAGCCAGGACAAGCAATCAAATAGTCATATGATTGCTGAATGCTGGCATTACTGAATGGGAAGTTGCATAACAGCACTAATTGGTAATTTGCCCTTTCCCCAATGTTATGCAATCTTGGAGTTGGTGTGTGTGTGTGTGTGTGTGTGTGTGTGTGTGTGTGTGTGTGTGTGTGTGTGTGTATGTGTGTGTATGTGTGTGTATGTGTGTGTATATGTGTGTATATATATATATATATATATATATATATATATATATATATATATATATATATTATATAATCTGTCTGTATGTACCTATAAATACGTATAGTTTCATAGGTTCATAGGTAGGTACTAGGCTATCTGCCCAAAGGCATTTATAAGCCTAGCTGGAATGTGTTGGCTTTCGGCGCCCCCTTAGATTAGTTCCCTGTACCTCTGTCCAGCAGAGCTATTGAAGTGATTCCTGGGGTAAACTTTCTGTTTCCCACCCACTTGTCAAAATTTCTCTTGAAGACGGATAGTGAGGAGCTCTGCCTAATGTAGATTTGAATCTTGTTCCAGAGCATGGGAAGTCTCTGGGACAGGAATCTATCCCTCCAGCACGTCCTATTTATTGTTGTGGTGAGGTTTAGATCTCTGGAGCATGTGGTTTGAGGGGATATTGTTTTCTTTAGGTGGAGCATGTCCATCAATTCTGGGTTAGACATGGCCTTGTATGTCAGGCAGAGATCGCCTCTGAGTAGGCGGTATGCAACCGAGTACAGCTGGAGTTTCTTCAGTTGCGCTGCATAGGGCATCTGCTTGAGGCCAGTGATCCTCTTGGTGAGGTACTTCTGTGGTCTTTCCAGTTGTTGCAGGTGTCTTGTAAGGTACATCCCAAAAGGGGCACTGTACTCTATGATGGGTCTGATGAGTGATGCATAGAAGGGCCCGATAACCTCTTTCGATCTGGATGCAAACTCTTTTGTAATTAGGTGGGGCACATAGAAGGATTTTCTAACCACTTTGGCAATGTGATTATCAAAGGAGAGGTTACTATCTACTTGGGTCCCCAGATCCCTTATTACATCTTCTGTATTTAGGGGACTACCACCTATGTGGTAGTTTGTGGGTACTTTGTTTTCTCCAAAGGGGATAACTATGCACTTTTTGGCATTTAGCTTGAGGCCATGGTTTTGACACCAGGTATCTGTCTCAGTGAGACCCTTTTGGAGGATGTCTGTGTCAGCTGGAGAGTCAGTTATAGCCCTTAGTTTGCAGTCGTCTGCGAACTTGGTCATCCATAGTCCTCGTGTGCTTGCCTATATCTCTGAGAAGTATATGCTGAACAGGGGGGGGTCCTAGGACTGAGCTCTGTGGAATGCCACTTGTAACTGGTTTAGAGTCAGACCTAGCTCCTGCAACTCTTACCATGTGGTTTCTGTCCATGAGACAGTTGGCAACCCATCACATGATGTAGAGGATTATGTTCAGGCTGGTGAGCTTGTCTATAATACCTGAGTGGGGAATGCTGTCGCATGCCTTTGCAAGGTCTAGGTAGGCTGTGTGAATCACCTTTCCCTCATCTATAGCCTTGGTAACTGTCTCAAAGAAGTCCACCAGGTTTAGGAGGCATGATCTGCCCTTAACAAAGTCGACCTGGGTGGGGTCCAGTGTTTGGAGGTTCCCAATGTCTCTGTTAATGAGATCCATGATGATGCCCTCCATAGCTTTGCAGACCAAGCTAGTCAGGCTTATAGGGTGATAGTTCCCGGGGTCCATTGTGGCTCCACCTTTGTGTAGCGGAATAACTGTTGCTGTGTGCCACTCTGTGGGCATGTAGCCTGTGGAGAGGCTGTGTTTAAGCAGTGTGTTTAGATGAGGGGTTAATTCAACTTTTAGCTCGTGTAGGACGCAGCCTGGGACACCGTCCAGTCCCATTGATGCTGTGTTTTTGGCTTTGGAGAGGGCTGTTTTAACCTAAGTGTCTGTGATTTCAGGGGCACTACATTCTTCTGATATAGTTATGGGCCCTTTTGGGGGCCTATATGTATATATATATATATATAAAATTGACACTGGATGTTCATAGGTTCATAGGAGATTACTAGGTTAATGTCTTAACTGGCCTCTAAAGCCTATCCAATATAACCCAATTTTACCCATTATATGGTCCCTAGTGCAAGAGTATAGTATAGATTTGTACCTATGCATTGAGTATCTTAAAGATTGCCTAGTCCATAAGGGACATAGGCGCTATCCCAGTTATAAATTTGCAATTCCCCATCCATTGAGCCAAACTGCATTTGAAGAGCACCAGGAAATGGCTCTACTTAATGTGAACAGGAAGCCTGTTCCAAAGAACTGGTAGTCTCTGAGACAAAAATCTGTCCCTTCAGCATATTTTGGTTGAGTCACTGACTAAGCTTAGATCCCTAGATCAAGTGACCCTTGTGCTGTTTGACTTGCAGATATGTAGCAGCTCCATCAGGGCTAGGTTTGTGACTGCCTTGTAGGTCAGGCATAGGTCAACCCTTATAGTCGGTAGAAGTAAAGGGATGGGGCTTTTAGTCTTTCCATATAGTTCTTGTTGTTTATACCCTGTATTTTCTTTGTGAGGAACCTCTGAGGTCACTCCAGCTGCTGTAAGTGCCTAGTCAAGTACATGCCAAATGGTGCTCTGTACTCGATCATTGGTCTAATAAGGGCTGAGAAAAGTGGGACTATAATTTCCTCAGATCTTGATTCCATACCCTTATTTATAAGTTGTGCCACATAAAAAGACTTGCTCACCACTGTGGACATATGGTGGTTAAAGTTCTGGGTACTATCTATTTGTGTAACTAGCTCTCTCACTTCTGAGTCTACTCCTAGGGATGTACTTGTGTTGTTGCAATTTGCAGGGATACCTGACTTCCCAAAGTGTATAATAATGCATTTTTTTCACATTATGTCTTGGGCAATGGTTCTGGTACCAACCATTTGTCTGATCTAGACCCTCCTGGGGGATATCTATACACTGGGGGATTTAATGATTGCCCCCAGCATGCAGTTGCTGGCAAACTTTGTCATCCAGTGTCATTCCGCATTAGCCTTGACTTCAGAGAAGTATTTTCCAAACAGGAGTGGTCCCAGCACTGTGCCCTGTGGCACACCACTAGGAACTGGCCTCTTGGTGGATCTGGATTCACCCATTTTAATCACACGTGTACTGTCCATGAGACAATTGGCTATCTGGTGATGTAGGGATTTATGACAAGTTTTGTGAGTTTATTTATAATACCTGATTGGGAATTGTGTCAAATGCCTTGGCCAGGTTGAGGAAGCCAATATGTACTGTTTTACTGTCATTCATGGCCTTAGTGCATTTTTCATAGAAATCCACCAGATTCAGTAGGCTTGACTTGCCCTTGACAAAGCTAAAATGGGTCAGTTCCAGTGTTCAGGGGTTTCCTATGTCATTATTTATCAGGTCCATGATTATGCTTTCCATGGTCTTAGATAGGAGTAGTCAAACTTATGCATCTGTAGTTTCCTGGGTCAATAGATGGCCTTCCTTTACTCTGCGGGATGACTGTTGCTGACTACCACTCTATCAGGACAAAGCCACTCTGGAAGCTGTGGTTAAATTGAGATGCTTATGGGTCAGTTAAGTCCTCATTTAAGCTGCTTAAGGGGCAACCTGGTATATTGTTAGGCCCCATCGAAGCCATATTTTTAGCTTTAGAGAGCGGCAGTGTAGTGGTGGAGAGTATTTCTTGGGATAAAACTGGGGGTGATGGGGAGGTGAAATATGAGCTGAATGTTTTGGCCAGCAGATTTGCTATATCTTCCAATGGAGTATAGGTGATCCCATCAACAACTAATTCCTCACATTGTTGGGTATCACCCTTAAGATTGTGGACATAGCTGAAAATGCCTTATAATCATCCTTAGTTTTGGAAGCTATTTTTACTTCAAAGTCTGCTTTCAGAAACGTGACTAGTTCCCTAATTCACTTGTTTAGACTAATGAAGGTCTTTTTGCTCTGCTGTGCACATTCCCTCTTACATCTTGACAGGATTTTCTTTCTTTTGTTGTACAACCTACTAAAACCAGGGGTCCACCAGTGCGGCTTGTATTTCAATTTGAACTGGGTTTATTTTGGCCTGGTGCTGCTGTTTCTATGCAGTTCTTTATATGGTTATACAGGGCTTCCTGTGTACACCTCTGCATAAGCTTCTGTTTTTTCTGGATTTGGAGAGCTTGGAAACTAGCTCTGCCATCCCTTAAAAGGGATGAATTTATCTTAGAGAATTTCTTAAAGTTTTTTGAGTTAGGTGGGGGTACAAATTTTACCTTTATTTCAAGGAAGACTGCTTTGAGATCTGATCTTACAGTGAGGACATCACACTAAGCACTCTCCCATATTTGTGAGTACCAGATCTAGCATATTTGTTCCCCTAGTGTGAATGCAGACTAGCTGCTCCAGGGCATTTGAGGTTACAGTCAAGAAACCTTTGGGCCTTCATGTTAGTGGTCATGTATGCCTCCCAATTAATGGTGGGGTAGTTATAAATCACCCTTGAGTATGGTAATGGTCTGGATGGTGAGTGATTCTAGTAACTTTATTTATGATGTATGGGTTTTCTGGTTCATTTTTGGGCACCTGTAGCTAGCAAGAATATGGTAATGTAATTTTGCCATGGTTAGTTGGACGTGGAGTATCTCACGCATGTCATACTGTTTGACCAGCCTTGAGATATGCTTATCCTTTACATAGATAGATACATCGCTGCCTTTTGCGTTTTCATATTCAGTGTGTTATTGGAATATATGAAATGCATTACAGCCATGCACTCCTGGAGTGCTTTATGTGGCTTTGTACCATGTTTCAGTAACTGCACAGACATCCACATTCTCCAGGGTAAGGAGAACTTCCAGGGAGTGCAGTTTATTTTTATGATGGAAGGCTTGTCTGTTTGACAATGCCTAAAAAAGCACTATAGAAGTGGATATTATTTTGGCCAACATCCAAAAGCCTACAGGTGGACAGGTGAAGATCATCCGTGGCAAACCAGCATGGCCTGTCAAACATGTCATCCCAGGCTGTCAAGTATTAGACTCTTCGGAATGGCACCAGTAGCTAAGCCAATTGTTAAATTCAATCATTTTCTGCTGGTATTGTGGCATCATCCTTGGAGACAGTAGAATGCTGCTCAGTGTTACGCTCATACTTGTCTAAGACACATTGTGAGAGCTCACATCAGTGAGTCACAACAGTCTCCTATGACCAGAATATTCAATTGCGGAGTGTTTCATCTTATGGGCTTGGTAGTTGCGGCACACTGAGATGTGGCTTTATGTGTTGTGATAAGAATTGTTGTGTGCAAGCAGAGTTTCTGGGGACTGTGCTTCAGAGGCCTTTGATTTTGGGTGAGATACAGGTGAGCACGTCCACATATGTGGGGCTGTGAGTGTGGTCTTTTGCGGGTGCAGTGAGTGATGTCTGTGAATTGCTGCAACCTGTCTATTGCTTTTTGTGCCAGTATGTGAGAGTTTAGCCTTGAGTGTCAATGTGTAACTAAATCTTTCACATACTGTATTTGTCTATTCGAGAATTAAGTGGTTCTCAGTGTATATAAGGCAGTTGTTACATTGCCTCAGGATTCCTATGTCCACCATGGTCGATGCAGAGATATCAGGAAAGTGCCCATTCATTGCTGCAGGTCTTAATGTGCATTTGAAAGGATAGGCGTCTAGGGTGTTTATAAAAGGATGACGGAAGGGTGCTTATTTCATGTAGTCTGCAGCTTACCTAACCAGCAATGCTGCCGAGCAAGAAATCAGATGTTTACTGAGAAACAATTGTCCTGAGTGCTACAAGAAGGTATATCACAGTATGCATCTGCACAAGGCACTGACACAGCTCTGTGAAAATGTGCCAAATTTATACCAGCACTGGAATACAGAAAACTGACTACTGATCCCTATGCCCAATAAAAGACAGACCAGGTAAACACCTACTGCCACTACATGAATAATCTGAGTCCTCCTAATGTAAGTACACAGTAAAAGTGTGTATGGAGTGAAATACTACCATAAATAAACTTAAAGATACAGCAGTGTACTTTAAACAGCTTATACAAATGTGATTATTCAATAAAAGTACTTTGCTTTGTAGACATGATCCAAAAACCACTTAACTCTGTAGAATTTATAATGGCATTAAAACAAGGTAAACTGATTAGTAAACCTTCCAGCCAATAAAACAACTACATGCAGGCATCTCTAGTATGCTTCCCCAACCTAAACAGATCACACTACCACCCACTGCCACTAAATGGAAAAACACTGCCATCTTGATGTACAAACACAGAAAAGTGTTTGCTAGTGGGTAAAAATACACTACTTAATCCAACAGCTGAATAGATAATGAATTCAGAGCAAGTAAATTAGTAGAAAAGACAATGGCAGGCAAAATAAACTTTTTTCAAAATAAGAACAAGGAAAGACAAATAAATAATTCAAGAAATAAACAGCATTGTAGAAAGGCAGGAACTTATAAAGCTCAATTTAGAGTAAGGGTGGGCAACTAATATCACCAAGTTTAAAAAACAGATCAAAGAATGGGAGGGCTGGTGGGAAAAATAACTAACAGGGAGTCACCAACAGTGCTTGTAGTTTTTGCAGGTCTTGAGTCTTTTTCAGAAAAGACAAAGACCCAGAAATTCTCTATGTATTTAAATATCACTCAAGAAACAAATTAATCAATGAAAAACAAAAATATGACATGTGCAGCCTAGGTAATTTAAGTGTCTAGCTGCCATACAGAGCAAAAACACCAAGTCAACCAGATTTCTTAAAACAGAAAAGAAAATGGAGCAGGAAAAACAAAAGCAAGGGGGTGCAAGGGTTCTTGCCTTGTGCAAAAATATATGCTTTAGGTATTTTGCTTTGTTTTTCATTCAGCTGGTGATCTGAAAGTTGTTCTTAATAACTTGCAGTTTTATATGCAAAATTTTCAATATATGGACATTCATTCATATACTTGTACATATATGTATATGCAGTGGCAATGGCCCAACAGGTAGCATACTTGACTTTGGTGCAGAAGGTTGTGGATTCATTTACCACACCAAGTAGATCAATTACTGACACTGCAGTGCAGCATAAGGGGGAGCTGCAATCCTCATTGTTATGATGAGATGTTAAACTGAGACCCCATCAGCTTGAGTTGTTTGCAGCTCAGGTGGATGTAAAAGATCCCACAGCCCCTATTAAAAACAGTAAGGGATTTTTATTTACAACTTATTTACAATACAAAAATTTACATATTTAGAAAAAAGAAATAACATCTCATACTTTAACTCTCCAAAGAAAATAATTACATTTCATTTAGACCCTCACACTCTTTTGTTCCATAACTGCCATTTAATTTTCTTTACAATACTCAGTGGATTCCATTTTCCATTAAACACAACCTTAATTAACCTTTCATACCATATCATCCAAATTATACCAAATATTTTTGGTTCCCTATTAGAAGACCGAAGACGCATCCATTCGAATGCATCTTGGTCAAACTCAAAAGATGGAAATGGCAAAAGATCGAAGCAGCATTTAAGCAAATTCCTTCCCTGGAAGCAGAATTTGCTTGGCCACTTCATTACTTTGCCATTTTCGGCACTGTCGTGCATTAAAGTGTTTTTTTTTTTTTTTTTTTTTGGAACAGCAATTTTTTTCCCTAGGAAAAAAAATCGCTGTTCTGACAGTTCGAAATTGTAAGCTTTTGCTTGCATAGGGTCGATTAATCACCATTCGTATTTTAAGCATTCGGTGATATAATATAGACCCATATGTTTTATCCACATTCTTAACATATTCTTTACTATATTGTCTATAAAAACATACTTAATCATGTCTATATCTACTTATTTATAATTTTGCTATTATTTAACTATTTTGTTTTCTATTATTTTTCCCATAAGTTTTTAACTCTTTTTACATGTCAAAGAAATATGTACACAAAAGATACGACTTACTGTAGGAAAAATGCCACAGAATCACCAATAAGTGTCTGATCACCTCTATATTAAAAAAAAAATGTTTATTCCACAGAAAATACGAACTATATATGCCTTATATTTGAAAGTTGGCGCCAAAATACTGGCTTGATTTTAACATTTACTATTTGTATTCTTTAAAGCAGTATCTGCATATAATAATTCCATTTACTAAACTCATTCATTTCATCTAAAAATATATATAAATTTAAATACAAATGTTTGTAAAGTGCGCTGCCTGCAAATATATTATAAAATCTGTTAAAAAATCCATTATAAAATCAAAGTCTTCACATTCCGACAATATTGTTAAAAATATAAAACTATAAAAATTCGAATGCTGATAAAAATAGAAACAACTCATCCTGCCAGTCACCCACGACATATAAGTTAACATAAATGCATTATCACCCTATAATATAACCCTAATGTTGAATAATGGTATGAAAATGCATACTTACTACACACATATACAAATTATGTGTGAAAAAAGTCTCCAAAATACACGGATACTTGAAGGCATGTATCCGTCGTAATACATTGACACCTAACACTATCCCTAATAAGATACCTATACAGATAATGGGTCTGAGTGATCCATACAAAGAAACTGTTTCATAGTACAAATAACAGTGTATTATAAAGTGTAGAAATGATACACTGTGTTAAAAATAATACTGTCTACCTCTCAAATGACCAAAATATGTACCACTATTAAGCATATTGTAGATAAATGAATATGTACAGAAGAATATGTATTACTTCCTTAAATGTTAACATAAAAATAAACAAGTTATAAATACATTGTAAATATATTGTAAATCAATTATCCTATACGTATTCATAATGCTAATTCATCTCCAATATAGGCTTGCAAGAAATGTAGTCATTAAGCCCAGGTGGAGTTGTCGCATCCAAATATAACTGCCACCATACTTCCTTATAGCTTAATGCTGTCTTGTAATCATCAATGTCATTGATCTGTTCTTTTGTATCCCCAAACAGGCAGGACTTGAAGACTTTTGTAATAGTATTATGAAACATTCAGATCTAAATTGGGATGAAGTATGTCTAGTCTTGGAATGTATGAATATAGTGTTAGACAACAAACTTTGAGGGTGAGCACTTCAGGCAGTCCGGGGGGGGGGTAGCTATGGGAGCAGCTTGTGCCCCCATATTTGACAACCTGGTCATGCTAGACGGGGAGGATTCCATCTTATTCCCCAGTGCACACTATCAAAGTATTAAACACTATTCCAGATTTTTGGACAATATATACATATTATGGAATGATAGTATGGATAAGTTTGATGAATTCATCCAATTTTTAAACAATAGTAGTCATTTTCTCAAATTCACATTTTCCCACAGTTATGAAGGAATTGCATACCTAGATACACACATTTATAAATATGAAGGTGGTTTGAAATCTAAGATATATCGAAAAAACACTTTTTCTAATGACTACCTTGAATATGATAGCTTTCATCCAGAAAAGCTTAAATACAATATTTTCAAATGGCAATTTATACGAGCCGTACGTATGACCTCAGATTACAATAAATTGGTTGAAGAAATCAAATTTATAATGGGTATGTTTCAGGAGAGGGGGTATCCATTGGATATGATGCATGATGTGGGACAATATACTATTCAAGAATGGGGGAGAAAATATAAACCACTATTAGGATCAGGTAGTGTTAACAACCAGGTACAAAAGTCTACCACAATTTTGAATAACAATTTTAATGAGACAGTTCAACATCAGAGATCTCTTATTATTTTATATAGCCCAATGGCTAGTGAAGTGATTAATATTATAAATAAATATTGGTATTTGTTGTCAGGAGATCCCCATTTATTAGATGTAATGGGCACTAAACCAGGAATAGTTTTTAAGATGGGACAAAACATTAAAAGGTACTTGGAGCAACATAATGTAGGTATAACTGATGGAGAGAACGGAATAGTTCAACACACTACAAAATGTAGAACATATAACCAATGTAGATATATATTGGAAAAAGAACAAGTGGTTATGCAGAATGTATTTAAGCCAACAGTTAGATTTATTAAAGGAAATTGTAACACAGAAATGGTGATATATATGGCCAAGTGCAATAAATGTGCAAGTTATTATGTGGGTAAGATGGAGAGATGTTTTAAGAAATGGATTTATGAACATATGTACAGCATCAGGAGGAAGGATCCCACTAATGCATTATATAGACACATTGAAAAGAAGGGAAATATGCACAAATTTAAATTTGCCATTTTGGACACCATTAGAAAGGATCCCAGGGGAGGTGATTACAAGACAGCAATAAGCTTTAAGGAAGTATGGTGGCAGTTATATTTGGATGCAACAACTCCACCTGGGCTTATGACTACATTTCTTGCAAGCCTATATTGGAGATGAATTAGCATTATGAATACGTATAGGATAATTGATTTACAATATATTTACAATGTATTTATAAATTGTTTATTTTTATGTTTACATTTAAGGAAGTAATACATATTCTTCTGTACATATTCATTTATCTACAATATGCTTAATAGTGGTACATATTTTGGTCATTTGAGAGGTAGACAGTATTATTTTTAACACAGTGTATCATTTCTATACTTTATAATACACTGTTATTTGTACTATGAAACAGTTTCTTTGTATGGATCAGTCAGACCCATTATCTGTATAGGTATCTTATTAGGGATAGTGTTAGGTGTCAATGTATTACGACGGATACATGCCTTCCAGTATCCGTGTATTTTGGAGACTTTTTTCACACATAATTTATATATGTGTGTAGTAAGTGTGCATTTTCATACCTTTATTCAACATCAGGGTTATATTGTAGGGTGATAATGCATTTATGTTAACTTATATGTCGTGGGTGACAGGCAGGATGAGTTGTTTCTATTTTTATCAGCATTTGAATTTTTATATTTTTATATTTTTAACAGTATTGTCGGAATATGAAGACTTTGATTTTATAACAGATTTTATAATATATTTGCAGGTAGCGCACTTTACAAACATTTGCATTTAAATTTATATATATTTTTAGATGAAATGAATGAGTTTAGTAAATGGAATTATTATATGCAGATACTGCTTTAAGAATACAAATAGTAAACGTTGAAATCAAGCCAGTATTTTGGCACCAACTTTCAAATATAAGGCGTACTAGCATTAACAACAGTGTTCTGATGAAGCCCACTATCCGGTGGGTGAAAGCGCTTAACCGTTTATGATTTTCACAAAGTGTATATAGTTCGTATTTTCTGTGGAATAAACATTTATTTTTCAATATAGAGGTGATCGGACACTTATTGGTGATTCAAAGAAGTATGCTCCATTGTCTCCAATTCCCTACAATACAAACAAATTCTCTTATCAACTTTTATATAAAGGATGTTTCCTTTAATAGGCAGCATATTAATTTGTAATCCCCATAAAAAATTTTGATAGATCACATACTGCATGCACCATTTATGTCTTTGTTTTATTGCTTTATTGTTTCTTCTGCTAAATGTTCCAAAGGATACACACAATACGTTTGCCTCATGATATTCTTATACCAATTTATTATCATCTTACTTTATCTAATCTTAATTTCCACATTTTTATTTTATCTTTATTTTATCTTGGCACATTTTCTATTTCTTCTTTAATTTCATTTATTTTCTCTTTTATTCATTTTAATTGAATCACATTCTTTTTTATACTTTTCTTTAAATATATTTACTTCCAACATATTCTCATTTTCACTTATCCTTCTCAAAAACGTTTATAAATTTAAAGATGTTCCATGCACCATCAGGTTCAATAAGCCCAAACACCCTTTATCTTTTTACAAAACTCCTCTCATAACTGGATTTAACCTAGATCTTCAGATAAATTTAAAAACAGTTTCAATAAACTGCTTTTCCTTATCTCTTGAGAGTATATATACACTAGCTAAATATATTTTCCCATCCATATTGTATTTATTAAGTATACCTACTCCACATAATCTAAGTCCTTTTAAATCTCTCAAAATCTTCTCCCATTGCTTCTTTATTATACCATACCCTCCAAATTCAATTCCTAGTGCCAGTATTATTTCTCCAAACAGTACACCTCCCAATTCTTTATTATCACCTACGCCATTACATTTTTCTTAGTTACTATTCATTCCAATCTCTTGTAATCTATTAAATACATTCCTAATTACTTTTTCCAATTCTTTTCCATTTTTTGCTGTCAATATTATATCATCAGCACAACACATAATAATAGGATATTTTATCCCCATTTCTTGAATATTCTCACCCAGTTCCTTATTTAATCCTGTTAGTACATTATTCATAACTACTGAAAACAAAATGCCACTCATTGGGCATTCTTGTTTTATACCTCTTCTCATTTTTATTCCTTCACTAAACCAAGCATTTACTAAAACAGTAATATTAGTATTTTCATATACTTCTTCATACAGCTTTTTGGTTTTTATACTAAAATTATATTCTTCCATTAATTGCCAAAGATTATTATGCTCTATTGTATCAAGTGCTTTATTTATGTCAACCACCATTAGCTTTAATTCTGCTTGATCTTACTTAATATCATCTACTATTTCTATAAGTATCATTAATAGTTAATTAGTTTTCCTCTGACCCCATAAATACCTTCTTCTATTATATAACACAATTTACCTTCTAATCTTTTTTGTATTACTTTCATAAACAATTTATAATCACAGTTATTCAACATTGCAGGACTCCAATTTCTTATTTCTTCCCTTTCTCCTTCTTTCATATAAATCTAATCACCCCTTCACATATTTTTTTATTTAACCATTCATTAAATACTTTTATTAATATTTCTTTTTTGCAATAACATTCAATTTGCATACATTTGATAACTTTTATGGTCCAATCCAGCTGATGTATCTACATTAACAGTTTAATTACTTTCTCCATTTCTGCTACTATAATCTGTTGTTCCAATTCTTTATTTCTTCTAAAAACATTTTATCTTCCATGAACTTTTCCTTTTTAACACTTTTCTAGTTACCATTCCTTTCATATATGTCACTACAATATCCAATATTTTAGAGTTCTCATTTTCAACTCTGATGTTATTATTTTTCATTCCCCTTATTATGCCACTCTCATCCTTTAAGTACTCAAATATGATGATACTTCTTTCCCTGTAAAAAGGATTTTTGTCTATGTAATAATTCTTTAATTTTCTCTTTATTGTTGTGATAAATTTATTCTTCTCTCCTAAAATATATCCTTTTATTTCTATTTAAAATGTTCAGAACATCCTTCTGAATTAACCCATACTCCTTATCTTTTAGTTTTTTTTCATCCTCCCATATTTGATATACCGTTTTACACTTCTCCTTAAATGTGATCTACTATTCTATCAAGTTCCTATATGAAAATCTCAGTTAAATGATCCTTCCATAATTTTATGTCTTCCTCACCATCCCAATTGCATTATGTTTTATTAATTCTCTTAATTCACTTCTCTATCTTAATATACTCATTATTTCATCTATCTCAATCAATATCACTAAAAAACTGTCTCTATTACTTGTTCAGTTATAACTCTTACAGATTTTGACAACATAAAATAATCTGTCTGAAATCTTCCTCTCTATGTGTTTTTACTTCAATTCCATAATTTTAAATTGCCATATTTTACCTCTTCCATTACTTTCTTGCCAGTCCTATAGTTTTGCTTTTTCTTTCTTAGATTACAATTAATATCTCTTATTACTATATTGATATTTACTATATCAAAATTTAATATATATAAGAAAATAATTTCTCCTTTTCTATATTGCTATTATTCTATAGACTTTCTTTTCCCATCTAAAATCTATCATCAGCCTACCTAATTTAACGAAGATATAATCTAAACATTTTTATTCCTTTTCTATATAATACAGCAATTCCAGAACTTTCATATTCCAAATTCCATATTATACCACCCATCCATAGTGTTTATGTTTATTCTCTTTCTTCTTTATTCAAAATCCTAATATCCAAATCACACTTATTTCACCATTTTATTATTCTTATTCTCCTAACTAAACTTTTAATATTATTAACATCTATTGATAGTAATCTAAGATTATTCGTCACCTTTTTGTTTTACTCTGCCAGAAATTATTAAGTATCCATTCCCTTTCTTTTTAGCTTTTATTCCCAACTGCTTACATTTTCTTTTCCTATCTTTAACTTTTCTAATTATATTTTTAACCACTTTCCAGTGCACATCTTCTTCATCACTGGGCTATGTACCACTTTCCCTTTCTCCTTCCCCTTTTTGAATATTATCTAAACTTTCTTCATGGTGTACCATGCTACATTTTCATTCCTCTATTTGTTGTTCCTCTAATTGTATTATTTTACTTTCCTTTCTATTTTACTGTTCAGTTTCACATTTTAACCCCCAGTCCTTCTCACAATCCATCCATATAGGTCTAGTTTGCTTACAACAAATTTATTTATAGCTTTTAGCATTATGACAAATTTCCCCACATAAATAACACCTTTCTTATCTCAGTTATTCACAAAATGTCCCTCTTTCCCATAAAAGCATGTCTTTAGTTGTCATCAGTATTTAACATGAACTCTTTTTTCCATCAATATAAATTATACTTTGAATATGTACAATTTTACCATTCTCCGTTTCCAATATAATACAGTCTGAAGCACCTGACCAAAGTCTTCTGTTATCAATAATTTCTGAAATATATTTCACTTCATTACAACACTTTTTAAGTAAATATTTTAACTGTCTGTCTTTCAGTCTCTGTTTGAAGCTGTATATTGATTTTTTTCTGCATTTCTCAAAAACAGTGTCTTTAACTACATAATTATTACAAAGATTTTTTTTTCTATTCAGAGTTTTTTTAAAAACAGTTTTAATTTTTCAGCAGTCTCATAAAATGTCACAATATGTCTCTCTATTTATTAGAATAAATGCTATTATGTTTTGTGCCTTTGCGTCTAAAGGCACAACCATCTTGTCCATAAGTTCATACCTATTCAACTCAATTTCTTTACAGTGAATTCTCACCACATGCTTCTTCTTTCCAACTTCTTCCATTTGCTTATTCTCCTTCTCTGCTTCATTTTTGAGAGCCTACTATTTCTTCTTTGGTTTTCTCTATTATTTCACCCCACAAAGCTTTTTGCCCTGTCCCTGATTTACTCTGTTCCAATAAATTTTGTAATATATCATCCCACAACTCTCCCAATTGGAGGGTTGTAATTATAACTTCTCCTTCCCTCTTTGACCTTTCAAACAATTCTTTGGAAGATTTCCTCAGAATCTTCTATTCAATTTTCAATTTCGATAGCCCATAAACATTTTCTTCTCTCATTGAAAAATGCCTCTCTTCCAAAAATCAGCATTTGCCTCAGCTCCACTCCCTTTTCTCCATTTTTGCACATGAGTCTCCCAGATGCCTCCATGCTAGGAAAAGACAATCACACTTGTTGGCTGTACACGCTACAAGTGCTTTAAAAGAGTAGGGCTTTTTACTGATATATATATATATATATATATATATACATTACATATTATTTACATATTTATATTATTTACATTATTTAAAATCTATTTACAAATCTCCATACATTATAGCCTTCAATTTAAGCATTTCCCTTCCAACTTTTTTATCCACAAACAAAAAATTTTCTCCAAAATCTTTCTAAATGTCCATTTTCCATTGTATTTAATTTCATTTAGTCTCTTGTTCCATATAGTCCATCATCTTCTTTCAGCTGTTCCCGTAAGGGGTCACCACATCAGATCACCTGTTTCCATTTCTTTCTGTCCTCTGCATCTTGCTCTGTCACACCAACCACCTGCATTTCCTCTCTCACCACATCCATAAACCTTTTCTTAGGCCTTCCTCTTTTCCTGTTACCTGGTAGTTTCATCCTTAGCATCTTTTTCCCAATATACTCAGCATCCCTCCTCAGCACATGTCCAAACCAACATAATCTTGCCTCTCTGGCTTTTTCTCCAAACCTTCCAACCTGGGCTGACCCTGTAATATACTTATTCCTAATCCTGTCCACCCTAGTCACACCCAGTGCAAACCTTAACATCTTTAACTCTGCCACATCCAGCTCAAACACCTGCCTTTTTGTCAATGCCACTGTCTCCAACCCATATAACATAGCTGGTCTCACTACCCTCTTGTAGACCTTCCCTTTCACTCTTACAGGTACTCGTCTGTCACAAATCACTCCTGACACTCTTCTCCTGCCTGTACTCTCTTCTTCACCTCTCTTCCACACTCACCATTACTCTGAACTATTGATCCCAAGTATTTAAACTCATCCACCATTGCTACCTCTACTCCTTACATCCTCACCATTCCTCTATACTCCCTCTCATTCAGACACATATATTCTGTCTTAGTCCTGCTGACCTTCATTCCTCTTCTCTCTAGAGCATCTCTGCAGGGTCTCCTCCACCTGGTCCCTACTCTCACTACAGTTTACAATGTTATCTGCAAACATCATAGTCCACGGGGTCTCCTGTCTGATCTCGTCTGTCAACCTGTCTATCACCACTGCAAATAAGAAAGGGCTCAGAGCTGATCCTTGATGTAACCCCACCTCCACCTTAAACGCATCCGTCACTCCCACAGCAGACCTCACCGCTGTCACACTACCCTCGCACATATCCTGTACCACTCTTACATACTTCTCTGACACTCCTGACTTCCTCATACAATACCACAACTCCTCTCTAGGCACCCTGTCATATGCTTTCTCTAAGTCTACAAAAACACAATGCAACTCCTTCTGACATTCTCTGTACTTCTCCATCAACACTCTCAGAGCAAACATCACATCTGTAGTGCTCTTTCCCGGCATGAAACCATTCTGCTGATCACTAATCATCACGTCCCTTCTTAACCTAGCTTCCACTACTCTTTCCCATAACTTCATGCTGTGACTGATCAATTTAATCCCTCTGTAGTTACTACAGCTCTGTACATCACCCTTATTCTTAAAAATCGGTACCAAAACACTTTTTCTCCATTGCTCAGGCATCCTCTCACTTTCCAAGATTTCATTAAACAATCTGGTTAAAAACTCCACTGCCATTTCACCTAAACACCTCCATGCTTCCACAGGTATGTCATCTGGGCCAACAGCCTTTCCATTCTTCATCCTCTTCATAGCTATCCTTACTTCCTCCTTGCTAATCCATTGCACTTCATGATTCACTATCCCTACATCATCCAATCTTCTCTCCCTCTCATTCTCTTCATTCATCAACCCCTCAAAGTACTCTTTCCATCTCCTCAACACATTCCCCTCACTTGTGAGTATGTTTCCCTCATTATCCTTTATCACATTTACCTGCTGCACATCTTTCTTAGCTCGGTCCCTCTGTCTAGCCAATCGGTACAGGTCCTTTTCTCCCTCCTCAGTGTCCAACCTTTCATACAAATCTTCATATGCCTTATCCTTAGCCACCTCCCTCTTTGCCATTCATATCTCATCTCCTTATACCCCTGTCTACTTTCTTCATTTCTCTGACAATCCCACTTCATCTTTGCCAACCTCTTTCTCTGTATACTCTCCTGTACTTCCTCATTCCACCACCATGTCTCCTTGTCATCCTTCCTCTGTCCAGATGTCATACCAAGCAGCTTTCTAGCCATCTCCCTTACTAGCTCTGCTGTAGTTACCCAGCTATTTGTTCCATATAGTCCATGAGACAGAAAATATTACTCTGTCCATTTTCTTCACTTCTTTCTGTTTTTGTGCACCATAATAACCAAATTCTATTATGTCCATATTTATTTGCTCAAATATTAACAAACTTTTCACCTTATTATGTTTACACATTTCTTTCCACAAATTAACTCTTTCACATTTTAAAAAGACATACTCAGTAGTCTCAAACTCTCCACATTTATGACATAATCTATCTTGCTTTTTCTTGTATGGCATATTTGCTTTAACCGGCAGTATTCTAATAGACAATCTCTATAAAAAATCATTACATTCTTTAATCTTTTTATAGCGATTATATCACATCAGCATCAGTATGGTTTTCCATAACACAATTTTGTTATGGTACTCTTTCATTTCTTCATTCACAATGCTTTTACTTAATTTTTTAACTTCCATTCCTTCCCACAATTCTTTGTATTTATAATATAGTATAATTTCTAAAATCCTTTATTTTTCTCTTTATACTTAAGCCATTTTTAATTTATATTTAATTTTTCATTTACTTCTCCCTTTACATAAAAATTTACTTTTATTTTTAACAGTTAGTACAATATCATCTGCATAATTATACATTATTGGCAGTTGTACCTTCTTCATCATTTTGTATCCACCGCTACATGATATTTTATTAATTCCCTTCACTATTACATTCATAACTAATGAGAAAATCACACTACTAGCTGGGCAGCCCTGCTTTATTTCACATTGTATTTTTATTTTTCCCCAGAACAGCCATTTACATTTAGTTTCACATAGCTCCTTTCATAAACAGATTTTATTACTTGTAATATTTTTAGCTTATATTATATATGCCTGCAAAATTCCCCATAATTATTTATATTGAATATTTTCATAGACTTTACTTATATCCCCTATCAAAACCTTCGAGTATAAATTTTAATTTTTAATATCATCAATTATTTCACTTATTAGCCATAATAATGCTTGGCTTCCTTTTCTTCCAAATGCATATTAGTCATATATTTTATCCATTTTTGTAAGCTTTTTGCTATTATTCTCATAAAAAATGTATAATCCATATTATTCAATGTTATATGTCACCAATTTTATTTCCTTTTTATTTCCTTTTTTAACTATAAATTTTAAAACTCCTTTACATATCTCTCTCTTTAATTCCAGTTTCTAACAATTCATTTACAACTTCTATAAAAATAAATTTTGCCACGCCTTCATTTCTTTACATATATCATATTCTATTCCTTCCAGTCCTGTTGCAGAATTCTTGTTAATATCTTTTGGAATTTCATTCAATCCTTTCATAGTTATTTTTTGTTCTAAATACTCATTATCTTTGTTATTTAATTTTTCACCTTTATAAATTTGTTCTATGTTTTCTTCTAACAAATAATTCCAATACATATTCTTTAATTATTTTGTATATTCCTTCTTGTGGTTTTATTTGCTTCCCTTCCTTATTTTTTAATTTTCTTATTTTTTTCCTTATTTTATTTTACTCAAATATGGTGCTGCATCATTTCTTTCCTTGTAAACAATAGTTTTGTTTATACAAGTTGTTCAATTTAATTTGATTCATTTTATATATTTCTATTTTTTTCATCAAAGGAATTTTTCTTCTCTAATAAATCTCTGAATGTTTCTGACGTAATATCTTATATCTTTCATTTTCTTTTGTTCCTTATACATTCTCTTTAAAATTAAGCCACAAAACAGTCCAATTTATCATAACATTCTCTCAGTCTTTTATTTCCATAGGTTCAAAGGACGATATTAGTCTATTGGACCGGAGGTCCTTATAAGCCTAGCCAAGAATTTCACCCATAATTTTATAAGTTCTTTTTTTTCTCTTCTAAATCTAATTCCTTTTCATTAATTCTTATTATTGCTTTTCTTATTCTTATATATTTTTCATTTTCCTGTATTTTAACCCATATAGCCACATGATCGGAAAATTCAGCATATTTAATTCCTTTGTTTTTAACGTTTAAACTATCAGATATTAAAAAATAATCAATTTCTGTCCAAATGTAATTCCTTTTGTAGGTCCAGTGGTTATTCTCCTATACACTTAATGTTCAACTTCTCATAATTTCTCTAACCATTTTAACATCACAATTGCTCATATTTATTCTTAAATTACAATTAAAATCACCCACCACTATAATATCCATATTCATACAAACATATTCAAGAGTATTTTTCAACATCATCTCTCTCTTTTTTGTTATAATATGTGCATTTACTGCAGCACACCATAGTAATATACCTATTCTCCTCTTAAGATTTTTCATACTGTTCACATTTAAAGCTAGTTTCAGCTTTTAAGAGCAGGCAGTATAATAAAATGTTTATCCCTTTCCTTCCTTATTTTCTCTAAGCATATTTGTGAATTTTCTTTTCCTTTCTTTAACTCTTTTCCTATTGAATTCTTATTTCTTATTGTACACCAGGTAATTTCTTCCTCATTTGTGTCCTAAGTTTCTTTTTCCTTGTTACTTTCCTTAACTTCATGTACATCTGTATCAATCACATCTTTTTCTACATTTTCTTGTAAAATACATTTGTCTGTCTCTTTCTCTAATATAACTTCTTTTTCTTGCATATTCATTTCACATTCTAGCCATGAATGACCAGTATTGCCAAATTTGTTGCACTTTAAATCACATTTTTAGCATTATATCCTGTTTTACCACATAAATAACATCTTTTTTATCACATTCATTGATTAAATGATCATTTTTTTCAAAAAATAACAAGTCTTTGGTTGACCCCTGTATTTCACAAAAACCCTATTACCATACTAGGTACATGCATAACATTATCATTTTCAAGTTTCAGTATTGCTCCATATTCTCATCCCCAGTCTTCTTTCATCGTATATTCTTTTTCTCCTTTTTTTTCTATTTTTTCCATGATGTTGCTCCACGAAACTGCTGCTCCATTTTCTGGCTCATTTTAGATTACCATTTCTTCTAATCATTCCACACACCTTTGAACTGGAGGGTCATAATTATGTATTTTTCAGAGGTAACTGTCCATTCTTCAAACAATTCCCCTCTGAAAGTTTTCCTCGGAATCCATCTCTATTTCAGCTACAATCTGCTTTTCCTCCAATATCACTGTTTGTTCTGCACCCACATCATCAGAAAAAAATTGTGATAGCGATTCTGCCATTTCAATTACATTTTCAACAACTTTCATTCCAGTTTCAATACTAGCTGAACCAGACATATTTTCTCCCTGTTCCTTCTGGCTTCCTCCATGCCTGGACAGGAAAGAGGAGGTGAGGACGTGTACCACACAAATCTCACCCTTGACTACCAAGAGTAGGGAACTTCCCTGGTGCCCTGGCCAAATTTCCCCTACACACACACACACACACACACACACACACACACACACACACACACACACACACACACACACACTTAAATATGTGTGTAGTAGGAAAGATCAAATACACCTCTAACATTGACTGTCAAAACATCAAAAATATGGATTTTGACACCACTAAACATATGCATAGAGAAACAGCCTCAACACATGCAAAACTTAAAAGTAAAACAATAAATAAATAAATAAAAATCACCTGTACCCTCCTACCCCTGCTGGTTAAATATAGCTTCAAGATTGTACAAACTCAGGAAAAGTGCATATTCTTCAACCCTGGGAATTATTCGATTTTGCTCACCTGTCGACGAGATGCTTAGTCAATCCTATGTGGTTAACTAAGCACCTGATGACTAAACACACACACTCAAAATTCTGCAGAGAAGCCACATATACATAAATATATACATATATACATATATATATATATATATATATATATATATATATATATATATATATATATACAGATACATATATACATTTTGAATGGAGTGTCAAAATCACATTCTGGTATCAGGCAAAAAGACATACCTGTTAAGAGATTTCTTATTGCAATACTCAATTGTAACAGCATTTAGTGGGTGTTTATCAATTTTTAAGCACTGCTATAATTGGGTCTCACACTATGGATTAACTTCAGACAGCACTGGTCAGCTATTGTTAATGGATTATGGGTGACTAAGTTTTCATATGACTGCATACTTGGTGCCATCATAAACTCCACAGATGACACCATGATCCTACAAGTAAGCCTGCCCCAAACAAATAGTTGGTGCCAAAACTATGGACTAAAACAAAATGCCAACAAATGCATAATTATATCCTTCAACAGGCATAACTCCTTTGTAACCACCACATTGTCAACATATCCCTGAAAACTGATCCAGGTCTATATTAGAAGACTGAAAATGCTTCTAAGTGAATACGGAATGAGCAACACATATTCATCGAGTCACATTTAAGCGATTCGATGAATATGTCATTGGGCAATGAGATGGTTGGCCAACTTCACGGAGTTTCCCTTTCCTTCCCTATAGTGTAATCTTGGAGTTGGTATATTTAATTAGGGGGGTGTGAGGGGCGAAGCCCCCTACCTGTTTATGATGTTAAATAATTTTTTTAGCGAACGGTCGGGCAAGTTTTTTCCCCTAGGGAAATATTCACTTAGGTGGCCGTTCGCTATTTTTAGTTTTCGTGCATTATGTGTTGACTTTTATGTAGTCACACATATGCACTTTCATTCATATAATATAGACCCAACTGATCCTGTAGTTAGATATCTGAAAACCTATGCTGACAATGAACTATCCTTTAATCACAACATATCCACTATTATAAAATAGTCATTTTTCATTGCACAACTTATATTGAAGTGTATGGCATCCAGATCCAAAAATGTTAATGCTCCTCATGGTTAGATGTGGAGTTAGGGTTAAAGTTATCACACATTACTAAAGTGGAATGGGGGAATGTGCTAGGTATTCTTGATTCCAGTGCTGTTCCCCAGTGTGCTGTCCCCCTAAATGCAAGTTAAGTAAGAAGAAAAAAAAGGTCAGAGAACTTGAAAAAATCTCTTCTCTCTTTTTAAACTGTAGCAAACTGCTTGCAGAAATTTAGCAAGCAGTTGCTACAGTTTATGCCAAACATGAAAGTTCTGTCTGCAAATGCAATGCCAGCAGTCTTTTCTGAATACTTGAAATATGTGATGACCAGTCAGGATCTGTCAATTGCACCTTATCAAACTTTGCATGTGGGATGGTGGCCCCCCTTTCACCATACCCTAGCTATGTCTCTGGGCAAACACACATTTGACTAGACCTTTCTATGACCATGGTGGAGGTGGTGGAAAGGAAGATGGATGAAAACAAAATACAGCTGGATGCCTACCTGACCTGGGAATGATGATGGCCACAATTTGAAGCAGGTGACCACAGCAGCAGCAGCACCAGCAGTAGAAAATAGAATAGACCAGGCCAGATCAAGTTTCTGTGGGAGGAGTTATCACCAAGAAGTGGTGTGGTGGCCCACAAGATTGGCTTTGAAGGGCTGGGTTGCAAGGAAAAGGAAAATGTGTGACCCTTACTAGTACTATAACCCTTAAAAATACACTAACCATTCAGCCATGCCTAAAATTAAACATTTTAGGCATTGAGACAAATAGTAAAGACATCTATTATATACATTAGAAGTTATATTATTTTACATACATCAAAGACATTAACATGTAATAGCTGGAGATACAAGAGCAATGATAATGCACATGGGTTCAGTATGCATATAATGACATTAATGAGGTAAGATGTCACTACAGAAAGAACAGAAAATAGAAGAGGAGGAAGGGTATAAGCAGAAATAATAAAAAATCATGTTCACAGATGACTGCAGACTAAGAGCAATCATAGGACGCCCCCCCCCCCCCCACATGGCACAAACATCTTCACAAAAGGTTCTAACACAGACCTAGTGACAAAGTTATCAAGTAAAACCCAATGCCAAAAAAATGCATTATACTGCCTTTTGGGAAAATTGTCACCCAGATTAATTACTTCATCAGTAAGATACCCCCAAAGAGTTGACCTAGTAGTAAAGGATCTGGGAACATATGTAGACAGTAATCTGGCCTTTGACCAATATGTGGTCAAGGCAGTAAGAAAATCATTCTGTCACCCAACTTATAAGTAAGGGCATGGCATCCAGGTCCAAGGAAGTCCTAGTGCCACTTTATTTGTTTCTTATCAGACCCAGCATTGAGCATAATGTCTAATTAAGCGTGTATCTGATAAAACATATGCAACAGTTGGAACATCCACAAAAGTTCCTTTCCAGGAGAAAATAGGGTATAAACACATTGTCCTATATTGATCACATTAAAATGGTATCTCTACACTCTATCTCCTACAGATTACTGAGAGGTGATCTATGTCAGGCATACAAGGCATTCTCGGATCCATTTCTAATTAACCTTTTTCCCATCTGCAAAATGAAAAGCATCAGAACTACTAGGTCAGAGGATTTAAATCTTACTTGTGACATACACAGGAGATGATGGTGAGACAGATGTATGTTTCTGAGGATCCCCAGGCTCTGGAACAGGCACCCCATCCATGTGAAACGGAGTTCATTCTTAACCCTATTTAAGCATAACCTTGACTAATTGATGAGAAACCGAAAATTCACCCCAGGTCTGGTCGCCATGTCTCTGATAGAGGTAGACACTATTACCCAAACTAACATACCTCTCCATATAAACTCTAGAAACTTCCTAACACCTTCCCTCCTAATAAACACCAATGATACCTAGGGACAAGTGTAGGTTGGATTCAATGGCTAGGCTTATAAAGCTCCTAGTATTTGTTAGCCTAGTATAGAACTATGAAACTATGAACTCAAAACAACATCAGTAATGATGCAACCTATTTTATGTACCCAACCATAAACTCTATATGTAGACACACATAGACAACTGTTAACATTTTGACTGTGCCTAACAGTCTACAACTCTGTGATAATAAACTGCAACCTAAGACTGAGAAAGCTAATACAGACTACAGCATGCAGAGATTCATTGGCACTACTCATGATATGAATCGCATGTTAACACTGATGTAGTATATTATGGAACATAGATGTGTGGTTATTATCCCTTTGTAGAGGACAAAGACTACAAAAAGAGTGAGCTTCTCTGGAATGCCCTTGTTATAGAATTACCTGATTAAGCAATTTAGAAACACTAGACTCAGCTAAGCCTCACTATCCACGACTCAGACAACTCATATAAAAATGCACTGGAAATCAGTTGGCATCTGTGTTAATTTGCAATCCTCCATTTGATTCTAAATAGGAGGAATAATCCTACTGATTTCACCTTATGCAGTTTATCTGCTTGTGTATTGTGTCCTCTGTCACCTGGGAAAATGATGGTGATGACTAACCAACCTCACATTTTCCTGCTCATGTTACTATGTCATAATGATACATACTGTCAATAGGACATGCATATTTCCACATAAAATTCACTTATCTATGCATAGCAGCTAATATGCTTTATCCATTATTTTCTTCTGGGTGTCTCTGACACATGTTGTCATGAGACTTGGATGTGTACCACAAGCTGATGCTTCTTCTGTGCTGACATGTGCTACACATAGGGGCCTTGGTGGTGGTGGTGGTGATGGGGGCTAGTCAACTCTTCCACCCTCCTGATCTTTAACTCTTATTCCCAGTCAGATGTTCTTGTGGTGCAGATGGCTGGTATGGGCCCAGTTGTTTGGATATGATGGCAAACTTTCTTCCTGAAAGTCAGGTTGTGCAAACATGGCAAACACAATAAAGACATTGATAATCTTTTATGGGTATGCATTGCAGTGACCCTGCAGAGCTGCCAGTATAAGGAGTGAGCTCTGAGCAGTTGACATACATTTCCCCAATAGCATGGGTCTGACACACAAGAAACCCAATTATGATGTTCTGCTGTCTGAGGATACCACTCTGGAATCATCTACAATGGCCCAAAGGGGTATATTGCCTCACCTACATTATATCTGTATAGAATGAGTTATGCATTACTAATGAAAATGAATCCTATATTTATAAACTAGTTGACTCTCAGGAAAACCACCCCATTGAAGGCAGTGGTGGAGGTCAAAATGTGCCATACCCTGGCATAATGCCTATGGTTATCATATCAAAAACATCCAATTTGATACCATCTCAGTGTAGACCACTCTATTCAAAAAGTATTAGCTGGACTGGCCATTGCTTAATGGAATCATATTTGCAATGACTGCAATCAAGACTAAAGGTAAAATACTGATATTCTAAAAGCCAAACATGATAATAGTCTAATCTGAGGGGTTCTAGGAAGCCAAATATGATCGTATATGTGCTATATCAACATATCAAGGAACTTCTTTGTGCCCTTGAGGTTGGTGCCTGTGTGAACCCACCCCAATATATCCCATGCCAGATGTTATAAAATTGTTCTGGTCACAGTAAATGGTAAAACTTATTTTAATATTGAAATATACTGGTGATTTACAGATTCCTCAAAGTGAAACCTTTGGCTAGCACGTGCTGTATCTGTTTCACAGTAAATTATGCTCCACTCAGAAGCAACCAGGGAGGTGCAGGTCAGTTAGGCCATGGCAAATAAGACACAGATGCTATTGGGCATGCTGCTGCATAATATATTCTAGTTGTTTCTATTGCCTATAGTACACGAATCTGGTTAAAATGAATCAACCCTGCTACAAATTCTAACATCTCTCCTGTGCATGCTGATATGTTTGTTCAAGCGATACCAATGTATAGTTCTTCTCTTCACCTGAGCAACATGTTTCCATAGTGTTTCTGAACCCCAAGGCTTGTGTTTCCTCATGTATTTGTATATATATTACCATCCTAATAAATTATTTGTTTATTAGCATTTCTATATCAGGATAGTCCAATGAATCAGTCCCCTTTTTTGGTGGAGGCCTGGTGATAAAAGCTCCATTACATAACCATCATGTCCATTATTTTCATTGTTTCATCACTTACGGTCAGTTTTCTTCATGGACAACAGTTGCATTATTCATACATCCTTAACACTGGTTACATCATGTACAGACATTTTTGATTAAAAATAAAAAAAAATAACTGTTATATGGGTTGCAAAGAAATTTTTTTTAAGATAAAGTGTTAGAGCAGCCCAAAGAAAGAAAGGAGGAGAGGGGCCACAAGGAAGGTAAATGAGATGAGATAATAGAGGAGGGTATAGTTGTGATAATGGTACATTAAGCTTTGTGCAGTAGACAGTTACGGTACAAATTCATATACCTATATTACTACAAGTATAACCAGGTGTGGTACAGGTGCAGGGCCATTTATATATCAGCAGGTGCTTCAGTTGACATTTAAAGTCTTTCAGACTATTCTTAAGTGGAGTGAAATGTTATTCTGGCTACTAGCAATGCAGTATGAATACTGGAAGTATGCTGCATTATTGCTGGGTTTAATTATGGAGACTAATTATTTGTCAGGTCCCTTAGTAGTGTAAGGTGGAATGATGGCGTAAAGAGATGGGGATTTTTCACAGGTGTGCAGTAGTTTGAATATTTAATTAATTGTGAGTACAGTGCAGAATTATTTAGTTCAAGTCAGTTTAGCCTAAGTGATCACCAGACAGAGGCAGTGGTGTGATCTGTATTGTTGGCTGCTTGCAATTTGGCTACATTATTGCAGCATTGTAAGTTTGGCTGATAGAGAGGAGCTGAGATTGTTTAGGATAGAAGAATCGTACAACAGGGTGAGGAATAGAAAAGAAGAGGCTATGTTTTGTTTAGCAGAGTCACTAAGGCAGCATTTTACTCTACAAAGGAAGCCTAGCTTTAGTGTGTCTTCTTTATGGCTTGATGAAGGTGGAGATCAAATTTCAGGTGGTCATCTGTAATCACACCTAGTAGTTTGCTGTGAGATAGCAATTATATATTGACCTTGCTGGATAGTCATATATTAAAGGCATTTTTCTGGGAAGAGAGAGAGTTGGGGTGAACAGTAGCAGTTTAATTAATTAGTTATTTGTTTTGATTCAGGAGATATTGTTAGTTGTAAAGCCAGATTCTAAGGAGTTTCTGAGTGAGCATTTGGAGCAGGAGTAGTGTTCTAGCAGTACATCTTAGAGCAGACAAATCATGGTGGCCTCTTTCTCTGCTTTATTTAAGTCACTGATAAGTAAGTTAAACAGTCATAGTCCTACGATGGAGCCTTGTGGGACTCCAGCAGGTATAGGAAGGAAAGAGGAGAAATCATCTTACCATTTCACTGCTTGGGGCCTATTAGTGAGCTAACTATGAAACCAGTTAACTGAAGAGGGTGAAAGCCCATAGAAAGAGAGGAGAATATGATTACTGACTGTGTCTAATTGCCTTGGACTGATTCAGACAAAGGGGCTGAAGTTAGAAAACCTGAATTTCAGTTGTGATTTATTTTATCTGTGGATCTTAGAAGGGCAGTGAGCATATTATGACTGAATCTGAAATATTTAGATATTCTCTAAATTTGTCTACTCCTTCCATCAAGGGGAAGAGTTTTAAATGGATTCCAGTTGACTTGAGCAGTCTGTAAGTAACATTTTCATTAATTAATTTACTGAGGTTTCTGACTGTGTTATAGTGATAAGCCTTTTGGGGTTGTTTGGGGTGTCTGATTATGTAGTACAGCTGGTGGTCACTTAGGCTATTGAGCAGGGTGCCACTTGTGGCAACACTGTTAGGGGAGGATGTTAGAATTCAGTCTAGGATAGATTTCTTAGATGAGGCCTTATTATTTCTAGCTGCAGTCTTGATCAATTAAGTGAAGCTCTATAGCTGAATTGAATTTTTTGTTTGTCTGTGTTAGTGCCTTTTATCAAAATGGTATCCAGTCTTTTGTTAGCCAAGATCCAGAACAGGATCTCTTTCAGTATGGGAATGGTGTTACCAGGTAGCATGCACGGACCTATGATGGCTAGAGTATTCAGTCTAAGGAATGAGATAAGAAGTTTAGCATTGATGAAAATGAGTATAGTGTCATGTTAAGTGAAGAGGTCTAAAACTTTTCTGTCCAAAACAGCAACTCTATCTGTTTTTTGTTGGTTTTGTCTAGACTGAGTGTATCATAACCTGGTAGGAGTATTTCTTTATCTTTAGTATTTGGCTTTAGACTGGTTTCTGTGGCTATGAAGAGATCAGGGGAGTAGCAGGCCATACAAGCATGAACTTCTGTTATTGCCGATATTGAAGAGTCATATATATCGGGCTTTAGATTATACATGATATATTGGATAATCGTGGAGTCTGTGAAGCTTGCTTGTATTTCAGGTTACTAAATCAATTAATGACAAGTAGGCTATTAGAGATATTAGAGAAATGTGTTGTGGTATTCAGGTGGTATTAAGGTTTAAATAATAACTTCAAATATCAACCTCAACTAACAAGAGCTTTGTCGTAGCATGTTTAATAAATGTGACAGCATTAAAAAAAATAAGGAGAAGGTTGTTTATACCTCTCCACTGTGGTGGAAAAACAAATTACCAGTCTTATATACAATTAAACAGAATATATTTTAGGTCTTCAGGAAATACTGAATTTCTGCTAACAGGTATAGACAGAATTATTCCACTAGATGATGTAAGAAGACTATTATGTCTGCTATGCTCAAATACAAAGATGGTTACGTAAACTTCAGTGGTTAACAATAAGGTTTTTATATATACATAGGACCACAGGAATGGATCACAGGAGATTACTAGGCTTTCGACATGGAGGTCATTTTAAGCGTAGCCGTTTCATCCCAATGTAATATCATGAAAATGCTAGTCAATACCCAAGACTGCATTAAGTGATAACTGCCATTGTCCAAGAGAGTTGTGGGCACTATGGCCAGTAAGAATTTATGGTACTCCATCCACTTTTCCACGTTCCTCTTGAACAGTTTTATAGAGGTGCTCCGTTTTCCATGAATTTGTTGCCTGTTCCAAAGCTGTGTCAGTCACTGGGAGATAAATTGGTCCATCCAGCATGTCCTATTTAAGTTGCAGGCCACATTAAGGTCCCTGAAATGGGAAGCATTAGCCCCATTTGATTTACTGATTTGCAACAAGTTCATTAGGTTTGGATCTTGGATTGCTGTGCAGACCAGACATATGTCTGAACTAAGAAGTCTATACAACATGGAGTATAGTGAAAGGTACTTTAGTCGGTCTGTGTAAGGCACATGCTGGAGCTCCTTGATCTTCTTTGTTAGAAATCTTTGAGGTCTCTCCAGTTGCTGTAGGTGGTTTGTAAGGTACATGCTGAATGGAGTATTTTACTCAATTATGGTCTGGATTAGTGCTGAGTATAGAGGGGTTATAACCTCTTTTGCTCTCGAGGTGATGCATTTACTAATCAAGTTGTGCTAAGCAGAAAGCATTCCTTACTACAGTAGACATATGGCAGTCAATGTTGAGGTTGTAGCCCTTACCACCTCGTGGGTACTTAGGGTATTGTTGTTAATTTGATAGTGTGAGGGGACATTATTTGTACCCAAGGAAATGGTGATAGATTTATTTGCATTCAGTTTGAGACTGTGTTTTATACACCAGTCGTTTTTCTGCTTGAGACCTTCCTGAAGTATACTGACATCATTTGGGAATTCAATGACTGAACCTAGTTTACCATCATCTGTTAACTTGACTAGCCACAACCTCTTAGGTTTGACCTAAACTTCTGAGAAGTACATACTAAACAGTAGGGGGCCCAGCTCTGACTCCTGTGGCACTCCACTGGTTACATGTCTGCTGGTTGATGTGGAGTCACCCACTTTGATAGTGTGTGTCTGGTTTGTTGGCCAGTTGGCAACCCATGTTACAATGAAGGGGTTTACATTCAGTTTGCTAAGTTTATCAGTAATGCCTGAATGCGGGATTGTGTCAAAAGCCTTTGCTAAGTTGAAGTATGCTGTATGCACAAATCTGTCTTTGTCAATGGCCCTGATCACAGTTTCAAAGAAGTGCACCAGATTTAACAAGCAGGATCTGCCCTTGATGAAGCTGAATTGGGAAGGATCAAGGGTTTGAAGGTCACCTATGTCTTTATTTATGAGGTCCATAATGATACATTTCATGGCCTTACAGATGAGGCTGGTCAGGTTATGGGTCTGTAATTCCCTGGCCCTGTTGCTAGGCAGCTTTGTGGAGGGGAATAATTGTTGATGTTCTCCATTCCACACGACTAATGTCTGTGGTTAGGCTATGATTGGAAAGGATAGTTAATGTTGATATTAGTTCATGTTTTAGCTTGTTTAGAAGACAGCCTGGGAAGTTTTCTGGTCCCAAAGAGGCTGTGTTTTTTGCCTTGGACAAGACCTTGAGGACCTGCTGTTCAGATATGTAGGGTGGGGGACGAGTTTGGGGGAAGGCTTGTGATAAGTTAGGAGGGAAAAACAGAGTGAAATTTTCACCAGACCTATCCATTAGCAGGTTTTCTATCTCTGTGGGGGTCAGTGTGTGTGATACATTCATTTCCACACTAGATTATATACTTCTGTTTACTCCCTTACATAAAATAACATGTTGGTTGATAGCCTACTAGGCAATGCTAACATATTTAATGATTACTTTGTGAGCATGAATACTAACTCTAGGATTTCACATGTAGCTTCTCAGTATGATTTAAAGTGTGACAGGTTCCTGCAAACAAACAATGACATTTTTGGCTTTGCACTAAGCAGTTAAGAAAAACAGCTTGTCTGGGCCAGATTCCAACAGAGTAGCTCTCAGTGTAACTCTGCCTTGACTCTGAAAGGCTTGCTCTCAGTGTAAGTAACTTACTTCAGTGCATGGCCTATCTATAAACTGACTTACTACAAGGACCCGATTCAAAAACACCTGCTCTCAGTGTATGTCATCACCTGCACTGAGAGCAATTATTTCGGAATCTGGACCTTTGTGTCTAGGCATTTTGTCAGGATGCCTTGTTTACTCAGTCAAACCCTTGTTGAGCCTCTTAATGATAATGTCCCTGAAGAATGGAAACAAACTGTCATACTCCCTCAACATAAAGGTAGTAGGGAATATCTTGCCCACATCTAGATACCAGTTAGCCTCACATCTGTTTTATATATTGAGCAGTGCCCATTAAGAGTTTTGAAAAATGATTTCAAGAATACCATGTTAACTGATAATACTCAACATGGTAGCCAAGCAAAACATCACAAACCTATCAGATTTTACAAGTCATCTCTTGCTATTTTTTAGTGACTGTTTTTTTATGATGTACTTTGACTTGGCAAAAGCATTTAGTACATTAACCCATTTTAAGATTATTAGGAGATTATGTTCTGCCATGTAAATCCATGCATACTCAGATGGATAGTCTGTAGGATACAGAATTGGGCACAGTCATGATATTAGGCAGCTGTTCTGACTGGGTTAATTAAAAAGCTTGGGTTCTATGGGGCTTGGCCTCAGACTAGTCTTTTTTTGTTCTACTTATCACTTCATGGTCTACATCAAATAAGTACCAGGTGTCAAAATGCATGGATGATGCTAAATATGGTGTTGCTTTTTGATATATTTCAATTATGTAAAGCAGATGGGCTTTCAGCATGTAGCTCATGAGATATTTCCCTGTGAGCTACATCTCCAAATCCAGAAGGCTGGAGCAGCACTTGACTGTAGAGTGGTACGGCTGAAAAGCACAGCCGCTGCAGCTGTATACTATGAAAAAATGTTTTAAATCACAGCGATCCCTAAAGACAGTTGTGCTAGATGTGTTACACATTCCTTATTTTCATTCAAGGAATGAATTTATTTTATTTATTTTATTTTGAGAAGGTCTGACAATACTGCTTTTGAAGTTAAACAGAAATCGATTAGTATACTGAGCCATACCCTGGCATACTGCAGTAATTCTTGCTGATTTGAACTTTATATAAGCATTCTTCCTTTTTAGCCAGAGCAAATTTTATTGATAAAATATATGTTAACATATAGGTCTACATCATTAAAACAAAACTCACATCAATGAAAAAGTAATTTAATTCCAAATAATGAAATACGACTGGAAACGCAGTGAGCATCTTAAAACAGCAGCTGCAGAAATTCACCAAGTTAGATCATACAGACTCAAATAACTCTCCAACAACCCGATTGAGCTAAATTACACGGCCCTCCCAGAAAACCAACTCTGACCCTAAAATTCTGATCTAGCTCCCTAAATCTAAATAAGACTCCCTTTCCTCACCTTAAATCTAAATTAATTATCTTATCACTTTCCAGTCTTAAGAATTCCTATTTGATCCATAAAGTACAGTTGTGCACGCATACCATAAATGTAGATGTTCGAGTGTATTCACTGTTGCAGCCATCACATTTAGGTTATCCCTGCCAGGATAGCCTTTGGCCAGCCTGAATACCAAAGGTTTAATATTTCTGCATCAGTTGCTGTCACTTCAGGACTGACATCAGGTCATGAGTAGTATAAAGTAAGGCAGCCAACGCCATTACACCAGTTTTTCTTGCCCTAACCTGTCAGGAGCCCCCAAGTGGAAGTCAGTTTCTGGTGGAAGAACCCCACCAGTAGAAAGTAAATACCAATATGTCCCTTGTAAGGAAAGAGAAGAAAGAAGAGGGGGATGGAGGAAGGGAAACCAGGACTGTAACAGTGAATATACTTGAACATCTACATTTATGGTAAGTGTACACAACTGTACTATATCCTTCATGTTTCAGTGTTGCAATCATCATATTTGGGTTGATTCCCAAAGCTGAGGAAATGGGTGGAGGCAGTCAAGGAAACTGGGGGCTGTCTAGGATGCCCTGCAAGACTGCTGAGGCAAACCCTGCCCTGGATTTGGAGAAGATAGGCAAGTGGTAATGTTTGGTAAAGGTGTGAACAGATTTCCAGGTGGCAGCCTCCAGGATGTCCCTGGTGGGGACTCCTCCGAGGAAAGCTGCAGAGGTGGAGGCTGCTCTGGTGGAGTGAGCCCTGACCCCCTTGGAGGGAATCTTTCCAGTTGCTTGTAGCAGAAATGGATGCAGTGTGCTATCCATTTGGAAATGGTTTGTTTGGAGATGGCTTTTCCCTCTGCCCCTGCAGCAAAGCTAACCAGCAATTGATCAGACCTTCTGAAGGATTTAGTCCTGTCTAGATAGAATCTGAGCTGTCTGTGCACATCTAGAGAGTGCAGGATCCTTTCCCCCTTGTTCTGGGGTTAGCAAAAAAGGTGGGCAAATGAATGGATTGGTTGAGAGCCACACTGGACACCACCTTGGGCATGAAGGATGGGTTAGTCCTGAGGGATACCCTGTCAGCATGGAAGATGATGAAGGGTTCCACAGCCATGAGTGCTTGCAGCTCAGAGTCCCTTCTGGCTGAAGTGACGGCCAGACAGAAAGCTGTCTTCCAGGAGAGAAATTTTAGCTCTGCTGAAGAGGCTTGTTCTAAGGGGGGCAGGGTGAGCTTTTCCAACACAAAGTTAAGGTCCCAAGCTGTGGTTGGTGTTCTTCTGGGTGGCCTTAAGTTGCTAGCCCCTCTTAGGAATTGTTTGATCAGAGGGTGTAAAAAAAGTGGCTGCTTCATGGGGAAATGAGCAGATATAGCAGAGGCATGAATTTTAATAGAGGAAAAAGAGAGACCACTGTGTAGCAGGTCAGCTAAATAATCCAGGATGAGAGGGAGGGAGGGCTGTGCTGTACTGGCTCCCTTAGCCTAAATCCAGGTGCAGAATCTTTTCCATTTTTCAGCATAAGACTTTCTAGTGCAAGGGTATCTGGCCTCATGTATAACATCTAGAACCTGTTTACTGAGGTTGGCAGATTGATTGGGGGTTAGGGAATGAGCCAAGCTAATGAACTGAGGGTCTGCAATTGGGAATGCATGAATTTTCCTTCCCTCTGGGTCAGGAGGGTTGGAATCTGAGTGAGATGCCATGGTGGCAGTGGGGACAGGCTGCTCAGCAGTGGGTACCAGTGCTGGCGAGGCTAGTTTGGGGCAATAAGAATTGTCCTTGTTTTTTCCTCCTTTATTTTGAGAAGTACCCTGGGGATGAGAGGTACTGAAGGAAAGGCATAGACCGATAGATTGACCCAGGGGAAGGACAGGGCATCCACTTTCCAAGCCATGCAGTGATGCTCCCTGGTGCAGAACTTGCTGAGCTGATGGCTGGTGTGGGAGGCAAATAGGTCAGCCTTCGGGGTACCCCATTTCTGAGTTATTACGGTGTAGGTTCTTTTGTCGAGCTGCCACTCATGTGGGTCCAGAAGATTTCTGCTTAAGTGGTCTGCCAGAGAGTTTTGAGAACCTGGTAGGAATTGTGCTAACAGGTGGAGTTGCATGGCAGAGGCTGTGTGCCAAATGGTCATGGCCAGCCTGAATAGAGGGTAGGAGTGAGTCCCTACCTTGTTGTTGATATACCACATCACAGTGGTGTAGTCTGTTTTGATCAGGAGAACCCCTGGGGAGAGAAGGGGCTTGAAAGCTGTCAAGGCGTGCTGGACAGCTATCATCTCTTTTTGGTTGATGTGCAGATGGATTTGCTGTGGGCTCAATTGGCCCTGTATGCACCTGCCATCCAGGTGTGAACCCCAGGCATAGTTTGATGCATCTGTGGTGAGGGTATAGGTGGCAGGGGCGGTGAAAATGGTAGTCCCATGTTGTGTGAGCATGCTGTTGCCCACCAAAGAAAATCTTTTCTGAGGCAAGATATCATGGGTATAAGAGTCTCCAGGTCTTGGAAGTGTTGACACCAAAGGCGTTTTAGGTACCACTGAAGTTTCCTCATATGGAATGAATAGAATGTAAGATGCCATGAACCCCAGAACTTGCAGGATTTTCCTTGCAGATAACTGGGGTCTAGTGGCTAGTTGAGAGAAGTAGGCTGTCAGGAAAGTTTGCTTTTCAAGTGTAAAGTATGCCATCTGGGATGCTGTGTCTAAGCTTGCTCCCAGGGATATAATCCTTTGGGTGGGTACCTGTTTGGATTTCTTTTCGTTGATTGGGTAGCCTAGGGAGGTTAGTAGGGACTTTACAAAGGCCAGGTGCTTGAGCAGCTTTTCCTGGCTGTCTGCCTGAATTGGGCAGTCTTCTAAGTATGTGTAAATATAGATATTCCTTTGTCTGCAAAAGGCATTGGCCGGAGCCAGACATTTTGTGAAAACTCTGGGAGCAGAAGATAAGCCAAAGGGAAGTGCTGAGAACTGAAAGTACAAAGATCCTGCCCTGAAACGGAGATATTTCCTGCATGATTCCCTGATAGGAATGTGGAGGTAGGCCTCTTTTAGGTCTAGGGTGGCTAGCCAAGCATCTTTGGAGAGCATAGGTAGTAGCTGCTGGAGGGTGAGCATTTTGAATTTTGGTATTACCAGGAAGGTGTTTAGAATAGATAGATAGAGGATGGGGTGCCAGGTACCAGAAATAGTCTGGAGCTTGGCCTTTCTGTTCTGCAGGAACGTGCTTTATTGCCCTCATAGAGACCAGGGAAAGGACTTGTTTTTGCACCTCTTCCCAATGGTTTAGAGATAGATCTGGGAACCCTTCTGGAGTTGGAAGGGTGGGAAAGAAAATTTGTATCCCTGGGACACTATGTTGAGAACCCAATGGTCATTGTTAATGGTGGCCCAGGTGCATTTGTGAAAGGAGAGTTTTCCTCCTAGGTGTAAGTGAAGGTAGGCAGAGGCAGATGGTGTTGGAGGAGTTATTGTGAGTTCTTACTATAAGGGGGTGGCTTAAAACTCCCTGTTTCTGAAGCAGAGGCAGTCCACTGTTTAAATCTCTGCATTCCCTGTGGCTGCTGTCTGGGGGGTCTGCTTCCACAGGGTCTGGGCTGAACTGACCTGGTAGAAGCAGGAAAGGACCAGTGTTTGGTGGGGCAATGCCTTCTGAACCTGGGTGGCTGGACCTGTAAGAAATCCTTAACTGTCTGCATAGATTTTGCTTTTTCTTCCATTTTTAAGACCTCTTCTGCCTTAGTGCCAAACAGGTTGTCTTTGTGCAAGGGGGAATCCAACAATTTAGATTTAACATGGTCTGGCAAGGGCTGTTCCTTAAACCATGCATGCCTTCTAAGGACAGAACCGGTGACTGCTGCCCACCATGAAGCTTCTAAGTTGTGAAAACCACAGTGCAAGGTGTGTTTAGTTACTTGACTTGCAGAATGCATTAACTCTTGTAACTCTTTAGATTCTGCACAAGCAGGAAAAGAAGACATTTTTTGTTTGAGGAGTTCCAGAGTATGTTGCTGAAATGTTAGCATATGGAACTGGCAATTTAGTGCTCTGATAGCAAGAGTAGCAGAGGTGTCTACTTTTTTACCCCATCTGTCTAGTGCTTGGGATTCGCTATCTGAGGGGCTGGGATTCTTAGCAGATGTTGTTTTAATTCCTTTAGGCCCTTGAGAAATTACCTCAGGGTCAGCAATAGGATTTTTAAAAAGAAATTTGTGTGTGTCAGGGATTCTGTAATACCTGTCTGGTTTTCTGGGTGCAGGAGGGAGGGTGTCAGGAGTCAAACTGGATTCCAGGAAAACATCCTCCACAACATCCAGGATTGGGGGAATGGCCAGGGGTCTGTGCTGTGGAAGATCTAAGAATTCCCTGAGTCTCTTTTTAGACTGAGGGTACTCCTAACTTTCTCACTGGAAATGCTCTCTTAAGGTATGAAGCGTTTCCCCAAAGGAAAAATCCTCTGGCGGACAGGCTGAAGGAATGGAATCCTCTGCATCAGAATCCTCATAAGCAGAGAGGGGTTGCATGTCTTCATATTCAGATGCATCAGAGTCATCAGACTCCTGTTCAGACAAAACTACATGGGACAGATCTCTTTTTCTCTTGGAAGGGGTAGCTTGGCTTCCCCTGATCAGCATGACAAGATCTTTCACCATTTTAAGCATTTGAGACTGAGGCAAGGAAGCGGGTGCCTGAGACTGAGTCGTCATTTTTTTGGTGTGGTTCGTACCCTGGGCCTAAGAAACTCGGTAGTTTTGGAAAGAATGGTAGATGCGAAAGAAGTCATCGGTTTGTGTTGAGAATTGGTTGTGCGAAGGACTTCCTTGGAAGCCAGTGCCTGTTCAGTGGCTCCAGTCCCATCCAAGGGAGACACAACCACAGGATCCTTAGTCAAAGAAGAGTTTTGCAGCATACCAGACTCTGAAAGGGTCTCAGTAGCAGCCTGCGAATCCACAGAAGCAGGCTTTAGTTGCTGCGAAAGTGCCTCACTGAGGACTGGAGAATGATGACTAGCTTAACGGAAGCATCGTCGGTAGGTTTGTACCTGTGTGGTCTGTCTCTGTCTTTATCTTTACATTTTTTCTGAAGATCTGCTGTCGGATGGCTTACCATAGCCATATTGGAATTCGAGGACTATAAGCAAACATACCTAGCTACAATAAGGGCCCACCGACGTATAGTTCCGGGGTTGAACAAAGCACAGAAGCGACAGTGGAGAACATCGTGGTCTGGGCCTAAGCAAGTAACACAGTAAGAATGAAAGTCTCGGTGTGGTATTTGCTTTCCACAGGCGAGACAATTGTTAACTTTTTCTGACATTGGTTAGTGCACGAAAAAAGGATCCCCAATGGCGTATTTAGCTTTAAAAGACTTCAGCTTCAGTTTGGAAGATGAAACTCATGTAGCAGCCGACCGGCACTGGTGCGAACTGCTTCACATGCTCTGCGGCAAAAAAGACTGATGTAATGGCGTTGGCTGCCTTACTTTATACTACTGATGACTTGACATCAGTCCTGAAGCGACAGCAACCAACACAAAAATACTAAGCCGCTGGTATTCAGGCCGGCCGAGGGCTACCCTGGCCGGGATAACCCAAATGTGATGACTGCAACAGTGAAACAAGAAGAACATCTTAAATTCTGTGAATGCTCCATATCCCCAAACCTTTCATTTCTACTATCACTCCCTAACCCTAAAATTCTCTCTTTCATCCTTAATCCAAACCCACCTCTCCTACTACATGAATCTAAATTCATCTCCTGCTTCTTCATTGTAAATCCTGTAGTTAGCAGTGATCCTCTTACTCTAGTAAACTGTTGACAGATGCACCCTGTTTGCCAATCAATAAAGGCATATTCAAACAAACACACTCGACAAAAGCAGACTTGTGGAACACTATAGATTTGTAGTTACATGGTTATATTTTACTACATTGCAGACCCACTACATCAACCTATTTTAAAATCGACCACAACTAGTCAAAATTAACAAAATCAAGAAAAGAAAGAAAAACAATAATTTATGTAAGGGGCATGTCCCACTGCATCTCCAATATGGGGGTGGGGGGGTGTGCCTTCTACATCCACTGATTATTATATACACCAAGTCTGAGATCACAAAACAGTAGAGAAAGAGCAAAATCCCACTTTTCACTTCTTACTGTCTAATAATCCTTCAAAGGAAATTAAGCATTTTTGCTAAGTTGGCATTCTGATAAAAAAATGCTGACTCTTAAAACAGCTAATGTACTAAACACACCCTTTCACACGTGTACACACACACACACACACACATATATATATATATATATATATATATATATATATATATATATATATATATATATAGGGTCCCTATTAATTCAAACTTTTCAAAGTTTGAATGTCATATGGTCGACACTATATGATCGAACTTTAAAAAGTTTGTAGGTGAAAAGCAACAGCTCTGTATGGTGTAGAATGGGAAAATTTCCCATTTCTGCACTGAAGTGCGATCTCGGAGTTGTATATTTAAGTAGGTGTGGGGGGTGCAGGGGGGCCTTGCCCCCTTGCTCAAACCATTGAGGTAAGTTTTTTTTAAAATTTTTATTATATTTTCGATGTTTCAAACATCACTCATATGTTGTCGAACATATGAGGTTCGAAGTTTTGAAACTTTGAATATATAATATATATATATATATATATATATATATATATATATATATATATATATATATATTTGTAAAGTAACCACATGCATGCAAAATATTAATTACTGTAAATATAATGCCAAAAATATACATAAAGTAAATCTGGTATTATAAAAGGAACATATTTACATTCATTATAAATGTGCAGAAGTTCTTAGTTCTTGGTATAAAATCAGATTGTAGTTACATTTTTATATTCAGGCTGCATATATATTTTTTTCTTTTTTGTTTGCCTCTAGTTTACCAGATAAGACATCAACAATAACCTCAAAACATGTAGCATAATAGTACCACAAAATCAATTTCAATTTAAATATTTTCTTGAAATAATGTCCATTTAATTTAATACAACATTAGTTGCAGAAGTGGCTAAAAAGGTGTTGTACCAGTCCACATACCTAGCTATCAAATAAATATAATGCAGTTTGTTATATGAAGAAATATTATTTTTTTCTTTCCTCATGTGATATCCAGATAATATCCCACTGAACTACCACCAAATAATGTGACGTCTTCCACTATCTTGGTTCAGTAACTAAGGAGCTTCAATCCTCACTACTGACTCCAGTGTGAGTCTGTCAATTAAACAGGAATAATATTCCTATTCCACTATTTTCCCCTAAGAGCACAACAGGAACATGCTCTGTAGCCGGAAACTGGACTGTATTCTTCTGTCTACTCCTAATGTAACTCCTTATTACACACTCCAGGACAATGTGTCCTAGTTGAAAACCTCTGTTACACTCACACTTAAATGAATTAAATCTCACACAGCCAAACACTTCTGTTTTGAAAACTAGGCATGCAATATACCCTCCTATTAAGTAAAAAAAAAAATGTACAATAAATACACATACAAATCTAAATTCAAATATCAAATAGGACCTGACCAAAGGCTATTCTCAAACCAAAGAAGCTAAACTAGTAAACTGTCAACCTAAAAATAAAGCTAATATAGCAGAAAAAATAAATGCAAGCATAAAAAAAGTCAGTGAAAACTTTAAATCTTGTTATTAATCACTATCCAATAACTCACAAGAATGATTAAGTAACCATAACCACTTGTAGATCTAAAAAAGGACATAGCCAGCAGACAAAATATAATCAAAAAGAGAGAAAGAAAGAAAGACATGACAGGGTCATGATTCACTGGAAGTTAGTAGAACAGTTAAGCATGCAGTGACATACAGAAACAAAAGGTGGCACTATTCAACCTCCTTGAAGACCAAGATGAAACTTGCATATCAAGAAACGGCAACCTTCTACCTGAATAGTACCAGAATTTCAAACTTAAGTCCTAACCTTCAGTTTATGGCTAACTTGTGATGTAGAGTATGATGGCCGGGTGTAAGATATGTGACCTCTCTATCTGGGTGATGCAGAGTCTGATGGCCTGGTGTAAGATATGTGACCTCCCTATCTGGGTGATGCAGGGTCTGACGGCCTGGTGTAAGATATGTGACTTCCCTATCTAGGTGATGCAGTGTCTGATGGCCTGGTGTAAGATATGTGACCCCCCCCTATCTGGATGATGCAGAGTCTGATGGCCTGGTGTAAGATATGTGACCTCCCTATCTGGGTGATGCAGAGATTGATGGCCTGGTGTAAGATATGTGACCTCCCTATCTGGGTGATGCAGGGTCTGACGGCCTGGTGTAAGATATGTGACCTCCCTATCTGGGTGATGCAGAGTCTGATGGCCTGTTGTAAGATATGTGACCTCCCTATCTGCTTTGCTGCAGATGGCTTCTACCCGTTACCCAGGAGAGGAGAGGTGTTGAATAAGAAGCATTTGATCCCTGTAGTATCTTTTAGAAAACCACGAATTGAACCTAAAAAATGTTAAACATTGATCTTAGTTATTTATTTGACGTTACTTTTCTCTGAAAGTCTCTTGAGGCACTAACCCCTTTACAGCACATGCCTGGGAAGAAAAGCTCCTCAGTTAAATCAATTTTACAAACAGATAAATACACCAATTATTTAAGTGAAAACAGTCAAAGCACAAGATATGTAAAAATATCAGTGCCATAAGTGAAATATGTTTTAAACAAAATCGACGCAACTCCAAATGAAATGCAGTTCATGATTTATCATTGCTTTAGAACAAACTGAAAAGGATCACTTACTGGTGTTCCAACATTTACACAAGACCGATACAAAACATCCCAGAATTAGAACTGTTATCAATAAAAACTGCAGGATATACATTTCAGCAGGTGATACTACTTAATTTGTGGCATTTTGAAGAATAGCATTGGTTCTGCATTAGGAAATAAAATGTTCCTGATTCAGTATGGAGAACAACATAAACTTAGTCAGTATGATGCTAGAAATCATAACATACCTCTTCTATGTCCAGATATTAGCAAGTCTGTCCTAAATCTGTTTTCCATGCAGTATAAACAAAAAAGCTCATAAGGGCAAGGACAACTGGAAAAATAGTGTCTTTTTTCTAGTGAAACTAAAGTATGAATTACATATACATCCACTGCTTTCTTTTTGGAAGGGCACTCACTAATATTAAACTTTCTGTGGCACTCCCACCTGGTCAGATACAGAGATAGCATCCATATTTCTTAATAGAGGGAGAGCATGGAAGAAATCCCAGCACTAGTACTGCTGGATAAGAGATTCAGGACCAGTGCTGCACTGCTACATTAACAGGTACGCTGTGCACCACAGCGAGACAGACAGCACACTGAGCAGCAGCAGTATGCAGCACATGGAAACACATGTGATAATGCACATGAGCACAGTGTGTAACAGTGAAAGAAACAGTGCAGCAGACTGACAATCAGCAGTGGTGCATCATGGTGAAAACAACACTGTACTAAGCAGGACTATGCCTATTAGTGAAGTAAACAATGGAGTGAAACAGAGAGTACACAGAAGAAAAGCTCTGTACAGCACAGTAAACCAAGCAGTAATAATGTGCACTGCAGTAAATCATGCAGCACATTAAATCAAATGTGACAATGAACAAAAGCAAGGTGTGTAACACTGATACAAACAATTCAGCAGGTTGCATCATGGTGAAATATGCAGCACAAAGAAGAGCAGCTTTCTGCACCAAAATAAAACATACAGTATCACAGTGAAATAATCTGTACAATCACTGTTTGCAATGGTAATGTGAATAGCAGTATTTTACATCACAGCAAAACAAACAGAAGGTACTGAACAGGGACAGTGTGTGTATGACAGTGAATCAAAAGGAACACTGAATGCCATCAATCAGCACTGTAGTGACATGAGCAGATCAATGAATAAGAAACTCTTTCACAGTAAATGGAGACCTCAACAGCAGCAAAACAAACTGCTAAGTGAAAAGAAACATTGTGCACCATAGTGAAATAAACAATGCAGTAAACAACAGCAGTGTGCACCACAATTAAGGAAACAATACACAGAACAGCAGTGTGTATCACAATGAAACAAACAATACAAAGAAGATCAGAAGTGGGTGCCATGGTGAAACAAACAATAGACTGAACAGCATCAGTTTGCACCACCGTGAAATTAAACTTTCACTGAACATAAGCACTGTGCACCATCTACAGCAGTAGGGCTCTGTGTGCCACTGAAGTAAAATATGGTTCTCATGAGGTGGACTAAGAAGGGCAGCAAGTAGTGTCCACTGCAGTGGGGAACTATGTACCTTGCAACTGAACAAGTCAATCAGGAAAGGAATAGTGTGACCATGTGGTGCAGGCAAAAGCATGTCATGTTTACTGTGTCTGTAATTGCACTGGGTACATTTGAGGGGCATAATAAAAGTATAGTTTCCCAGTGTAGTGCTGTTTCTTATGTACAGTGCAGCTGATGCTTGGACAGGGGATTAGCAATGATTTACCAGGGCACACAGCATAGTCTGTATAGTTTTAAATAGTTGTCCAAATCCCAAATAATTGAAAGACCACTTCTACATGCTTTTCTAAGTTCCATAAGTTGTGAGACACTGGAGGATATAGATCAGAGCGTGTATAAGAACCTTTAAGAGGCATTTCCAGATGTAGAACGTGTATATAAATACTGAGCACGTGCAAGCAGCAGAGCCATTTAGAGAGAACAGCCAGAGTGTTAACATGTATGAGTGTGGTAGTCAGTCTGTTTATAAGTTTATTTAAGTTTAAGTTGCAAAGCCTCATTTCTGACATCTCTGTGTGTAATAAAGCTGCTGGAACAAAACCCACAAATGTTCGTCTGTTTTATCTTGACCAGATGAGTGACATGGTGTTAGAGCCAGGATCAGAAGAGTTACTTCTTCGAGCCATGAGGTGCAGAGTTGAAGATGCAGGCAGACTTAGCAAGTTGGGTGAAATGGAGCTCAGACAAATGAAAAAGGCCAGAAAGAAGTTAAAGGTAAAGAATACTGTACGAATGATTTATTTGGTAAAGAAAATGAAATGGTGCATTTATAAAGCACAAAGCACATTATTAATCAAACGAGTAGTACAAAACGTGTTATTAAGCAAATGAAAGGCACAAACCACATTAATAATTAAATGAAATGTTCAAAACCATGGTATCTGATAAAACTAGCACAGATATTCATAAGGGGATCAGAGTTACCTTTGGTTTGCATAACAAGCATGTTTAAAGCAAAATGGGGACAAGAAAAGTATATTGAGTACGATAAGAGAATAAAAAGGGCATAATTAGTACAATATAAGGGCAAATTAAGCTTAAAGAGCAAGGCAACTGCGTGTTTTTAGTAGGAGACCATGTTTTGGGCACACACTGCTATTTCGCATTGACTGAAGTCATTCAAAGCAAAACTAGAGTCATTCGAAGTATCTCAGAGTGTGCAAAGTGTTTACAGTGTGTGTGCTTTATTACGGTGCAATTATTTCAAAGAGTTTGCTGTGTGCAAATTGCAGTTATATTGCAAAGTGCAGTCCAAGTACAGCCATTTCAAAAAGTTTCTTGTGCTGTGTGCATTTATTCACAGAAAACCGTTATTTCAGAGTGTTTCTTAAACTATGCAGAGTTATTTCGCAAAGTAGACATTTTGAAAGGTTCTTGTGCTGTGTATAGTTTATTTGCAAAGTGCATTTATCTCAAAGTGTTTCTTACTCTGAGCTTCTTCTGCTGTGCACAGTTTATTCGCAAAGTACTTTCATTTCAAAGTATTTCTTACACTGACAAGGAGTGGTTTCACAAAGTACAGTGATTTTAGAGTGTTCCTGTGCTACAGAGACTTATTTAGCAAAGTGCATTTATTTCAGAGTTTGTTGTGCTATTGGGCATAATTACACATACTGGCATAAAGTTCTGGCAATATATATTTACGTGTGTATGTTCGTACATGATTTCAAGCACCTTCACTACTGTGTGCTGATATGGCAAAGGCATTTCACAGACCAAGCCCACTTATGTTTGATCATAATATAGCAGAGAATTGGAGAGTATTTAAGCAGGAATATCATGTTTTCATACAAGCAGCTTTTTTCTGACAAAGATGCACGTACAAGGGCATTCATTTTACTTAACTTAGCTGGGTCAGAGGCTATTGAGAGAGATTGTTTGCTTGTGTATGCACCAGAAATATATGCAGGAGAGGGGGCAAACCATCATATTGTGGTATCAGCTGAATCCAGGGAGGACCCTGAGTGCTTAAAATGTAAGTTTAGAGAAATGTACAACCCCAGACAAATGTTACATTAGAGAGGCACTTATTTTATACAAGAGACTAAAAGCCAGGTGAAATTTTTGCAGCTTATTTCACTGACTTGAGAAATAAGAAGAAGAATAAAATGTGCAGATCTGGTGACTTGAAAGATGAGTTAATAAAGGACAGGCTTGTGTGGGGTGTTAATAGTGCTGCAGTAAAGAAAGATTTTGCTTTTTGACAGTGATTTAACATTAAGCAAAGCCATAGAGAGTTGTCAAATCTCTGAGCTCACAGAAAGGCATACAAGTATGCTTACAAGCGATAAGAGCATGGTTTCCGCAGCCTATAGAGCAAACGTAGACAGCATGTAACATATAGCAAGCAGAGACAGGTCTGAGCACATGGCAGCAGCAACCCCTGTGGGCAGGGCCGGTGTTAGCATTTTGGGGGCCCCCTGGCTAGAACATCACCAGTGAGCATTTGATAACCTCAAACAGCAAATCGCTAACCTGTCTACATTAAGATACTATGATGTTCACAAACCAGTATTTCTTTCCTGTGATGCTTCAAAGTTCAGTCTGGATGCAGTTATTCTTCAAGAGGGGAGACCTGTTGCCTATGCATCTAGAACTCTTACCCAAGCTGAGATACAGTATAACCAAATTGAGAAGGAACTTTTGGCAATTGTGTTCGTATGCTGAAGTTCCATGATTATATTTATGGCTGAGCAATCCAGACAGAAAATGACCATCAGCCTCTAGTTACTATTTTAAAGAAGCCTATGCATTATGCTCCAGCAAGACTACAAAGAATGATGCTCAAACTGCAAAAGTATAATTTCAAAGTGGTCTGTACAAGGGGTAAACTTCTTCATCTGGCTGATACCTTATCCAGCTTGCCCAGAAATAACACAGAACAGCTTGATGCAAAGAATTTTGACTTTGATGTCTTGGAAGTGTGTAATTTTTCTACCGCAAGACTTGATGAGCTAAGAGATCAAACAAAGACTGATTAATTTTTTACAAGCTCAACCACTTCATCAATGTAGGATGGCCATCAAAGCAATCCTGTGTACCACTAGAAGTGCAACCTTTCTTTCCATACAGAGATGAGATGCTGATGGAAGATGGTATTGTTTTCAAAGGTCCAAAAGTTGTTCCTCCCTCCTCACAAGAAGGGCAAGAGAAGGGTGAGAGGACTAGTATTTTAGCCTTCTCTAGCAAAAGACATTTATAAAGTGCTTTCTTCTTGTTCAGCCTGCAACTGTACTAAGCTGCATTTGCCAAAACAGCCACTTCAGCTAAGCCAAATTACTGACCTACTTTGGTCAACAGTAGCAACTGACATATTTGAGTGGAACAGTCAACATTACTTAGTGTTGGTAGACTCTTATTCGAACTGGTTTGAGATCGATTTTCCACCTAACCTAACATTCAGTGGTGTTACTACTAAGATGAAACATCATTTCTCAGTCCATGGTAGTCCACACAAAGTTATTTATGACAACTTTTCTCAGTTTACCAGTCAATTGTTTCAGAGATTTGCTAAAGAGTGGAACTGCATCCATGTTTCTAGCAGTCCTGAATATCCATAGGACTAAACTCAGTAGAAAATAAAAAACAGTTTGTTCTGACAGTCAATGGAGACCTTGGACTTCCTAGTATAATGAAGCACTTATAGGTTTGTTATACTTTAGGGTAAATGGTAAAGCTAAACCTATCTAATTTTTACTGAAAAAGCAATAATACTGTAAGGAGAATGAGACGCTAGAGATTGCTCTCATCTGTGCGGTCATTGAGACATGGTTTAAAGCCGCGGAGAGCACACCAACAGTGCAAGGTTATAATGCCTTCCACACATATAGGCCTGCTACTTCACAGGCTAGGACTAAAGGTGGAGGTGACTCAATTTACATCAAAAATAAATATACTTCAAGGCTGGTCAAACAGGACAATGCACATAAGCTGCTCCATGTTCAAATCACCATAGGCAAAATCCAATATCACTTCCTTGCAAGCGATAGGTCCCAGTCTGTGACTCAGGAAACCCATACTATGTATTTAAACTTGTTAGAAACACTAACCATCCAACCCAATATCATACTCATGGGTGACTTTAATTACTCCACTATTAACTGGGAATATTATACAACACCAAACATAAATGAACAGAGATTCTTGAATTTTGTAAACACAAACTGCCTGGACCAGATAGTCAATACACTAACCAGGGGTGCAACCATACTAGATCTGTTCCTCACTAATATGGGAGATTGCTGCACACTGCCTACTGTAACACCTTCCCTGGTAATGTCCGACCAAAAAATGGTCTCCTTTGAAGTAAAAATAAAACCTGGACCCCAGCTAAACCTGCAGCTATTCTAAGTCTAACCTCCTGCTATTAAATGAAAACCTGGCAAAATTTCAAGCCCCCATAAACCCTGAGAACACTGCTGCCTCCACAGAACTGTTCACAGAAACCTACTACAAGCATGTTAATAGCTACAGAGAGGCAGCTGGACCCACCAGGAAGAAGTACAGAACTAACTCAAAAAACAAGCCACCCTGGTGGAATCACAAAATCAATCAGCTGTATAACATGGCAAAAATTAGGAGGTGCAGCACCCAGCAGGATAAAATCACTCTCATCAAACTAAACAAATTCAGGGAACAAATAATGTCTACCAAAGCCAAATTTGAGGTACGTTTGGCTTCCAAGGCCAAGGACAACCACAAAGCATTCTTTAGCTATGTCCACAACCTCAAAGGCAATACACAACTGTGTGCAGAGTTTATTGTAAATGGAGCCACCTATACTGAGCCAGAAGATATAGCAAACATTCTGGCTGATAAATTCAGCTCCAACTTTACCCATCTCTCCCCTCAATCTTTCTTCAGGAAATATCATCAAATATAATTTCCCCTACTATCACTAACAGGTCGTTAATGCTCAATTAGACCAAGAACACTCCATCAATGAGCCCAGACAATATCCCAGTATGCCTTCTAAATAGCATGAAACATGGAATTACGATTTAACTGTAGCCTCTAAACAGGCTTCATGCCTCTTGAATGGAGAAAGGCAACTGTCATCCCTCTGCATAAAGATAGGCCATCTACGTAGGATGATAGGATCATAGGAAGTTACTAGGCTATTGGCCCTGAGGCCCTTATAAGTCTAGCCAAGAGTTTAGCCCATGTTTAGACAAGTCAGCACCCAGACCCCCTGTCCAGCAGGGACGGGTGGAATCCCAGGAGTGCATTTTCTGTTTCCCATCCAGTTTTCCAGGTTCCACTTATAGAAAAGACAGAGCTGCCAAATATTGAACCCAAGCCCTTCTGAACTACAGTCACAGCAAGATACTACTACACCAAATCAGCTCTAATAACTAGCCCTAGCAGGTCTCAAACCCAGGACCCTGTGTACTACAGTCAGAGCAATGTACCAATACGCCAAATCACCTTGAAACTACAGACTCATAAGTCTCACTAGTTTTATATGTAAAGCCATTGATATAATTATCATAGAGACGATCAATATAGTAAACCTCCAGACAATGGACCCAGCCCAGTTTGGTTTCGTCAAGGGCAGATCATGCCTACTAAACCTGGTGGACTTCTTTGAGAAGGTCACCAAAGCAATGGATAAGGGCAAAATTGTTCACACTGCCTACCTTGACCTGGCCAAGGCATGTGACACAATACCCCACTAAGGCATTGTTGGCAAACTCAGGATGTTAAGTACAAACCCGTATGTCACCCAGTAAATAGCCAACTGGCTCACAGACAGTACCCAGGAAGTTAGAACTGGGGAGTCCACCACTACAAAGAGGCCAGTCACAAGTGGAGTCCCTCAGGAATCAGTCCTTGGACCACTCCTTTTTTGCATTTACTTCTCAGAAGTCAAGGCCAATGTCAGTGGTCTCTGGCTGACTAAATTTGCAGATGATTGCAAATTAGGAGCTGTCAATGAATCTCACACTGACACAAATGTTCTCCAGGTGGGGCTGACACAGACAAACAACTGGTGTCAGAGCCATGGACTAAGACTAAATGACAAGAAATGCATAATAGTATCCTTTGGGAAGTCATCCATCCCTGTTAACTATCATACTGACAACAGACACCTTAGAGTTGGCCCAGTAGCCAGGGATTTAGGGCCACACATAGATAGTGATCTAGCCTTTGACCATTATTCATCTACAGTGGTGAGGAAATCATTCTATGTTGCACAACTTATAAAACAAAGGTATGGCATCTAAGTCCAAGGAAGTCATTGTTCCACTGTATTCAGCATTCATCGAGTACAATGCTCCCTTTGGTATGTACCTAACCAGGCATATCCAACAAATGGAATGTCCATAGAAGTTCCTCACTAAAAGAATACAGGGCGTAAGTAAAAATGTCCTATGCAGACTGCCTCAAGGTCCTTTCCCTTTATTCTGTCTCCTACAGGCTTTTGAGGGGAGATCTATGCCTGGCATACACCCACTCTGATGGACCTCCTGCATATTCACAAAACAAACAGCACCAGATTTACCCATTCTATAGACTTAAACCATGTCTGTGATATAAATAGGACCTGCTGGAGAGATAGGTATGTATACCAGAGACTACCCCATCTATGGAACAGACTCCCCATCCATGTGAAGCAGAGTTCCTCCCTAACCCAATCCACATGCAACTTGGACAGTTGGGTGGGAACCAGAAATTCATCCATGGTTTGGCATCTATGTCTCTAAAGGACACATGTAACCTGTAAATGGTTCATCTCCCAGGCTCATGCTTACACTTATCAAGGGTATCAGAACTTGTCAGAGTTTTGGGATGCATGGTTAGGATTAAAAAGGTCCTTGTGGTCATCAGCCTAGTAAACACCTATGAACTTAGAGTTAGGACCCCTTCCAACAATATCTGAGATCCAGGGTTGGCTTCGGGGGATACTTTGGTTGGGGAGAGGTTGTTTAGTTTTATGATCCCAGATTTAGAACTTAGTGTTATATTGACTGAGGGCCAGTCCAGCCTATTGATACATAATACACTTTTCTGCTGTATGAGATGTGTTTTCAATATCATTTGCTGTATTTCTGATATTAGCAAGTTTGATGGACACATTTCAATCCCTCCAGGAACTGATGCTACACTGCAGTGATGACAATAACTATAATTAAGACAAATATTCACAGAGGCTTAATTACTTCCACTGGAAGTTAGCAGATGAAGAATCTCCATAATGCACATGTCAAATACATTTAAGGAGGCCTTACTACAAGACTGAAATTGTGGCAGTTGTCCACAGTATTTCTGATTAATGAAGAGGAGGTTCTCCTCTAGATGAGCCAGAAATGGAAGCCATATGTATAGAAGTATATTTGCTAGAAGGGGTTTGGAAGAATATTGTATGAGTATCTATAGAAATTTATACTTTTGCAGCTCATATTTTTATGGCAATCATCTTCAGACAAGTGTAAATCTGGAGTTTGGAACATATGGATAATAGTTGGCATGGTGGGTAATGGGAGCAAATTATGGTCACTTGGTCTGGTCATGTCATAAGGTTCAATCACTCTGACAGATTCATACAGACAAAATCTGATGAAACTATTGACATATCACTTCCACAGCTAAGAAAAAAATGATTCAGATTTTTGGCTTTGTTTCATTGCAATATTATGGTCCATTTACAGGTTATATAATGCTTTCAGCTATTGTGGCAGCCTTCACTCAAAACATTTTTACTTTTAGAAAAGTCTGTCAGATTTGACTTTTCTGTTTTTTATGTGCTTTGCATAAAACTTCAAAGGTAAATGCATGTTAAATTGCACATAACAGAATGTCAAGAGTAGTACCCGATTTTAGGGACAGTATTTCAATGTTTGTAATGTTAAAAATGATCAGATATGTGATGTGTTACCTTCCTAACAGCATAGGGTGATTTCTACATGCAAGATGTATGCCAAGTGAACTAATACAGGTAGTGATAATTGTGCATAGCATGTTTATTATAAAAAATTGTTCTTATTTTTCTTAATACTTTTTTTACTGTGAAAGGTGAGTGCCTGGTGTCAACATTTTTGTATGTTTTAAGAGCATGATGCTAGTGTGAGGAATGTCCTACTTCACCTATAGGTATATAGAATTTTAAACATTTTCTGTTTTCAAATGCACACGAGTGTGAGATATGTGCTTGAAATTATGTGTGTGTGTGTGTGTGTGTGTGTGTGTGTGTGTGTGTGTGTGTGCGCACGGATGCCAAATGAATGTTAAGGTCCACATCTCTGAAGCAGAAACCATTAACAATTTAAATGTGATTGGGGAGAACATATATTAACCATGAAGCTGTGATACAAAGTACACTGATCTTGGGGTTAGTATTAATGGCTGGGACTGGAAATTACCTTTAAGGACAAAACAAAGATTTTCAGAATTTGCTGTTTTTTATGGAAACATAGTTAAAATTTCAGTGTCATAATATTTAATATTAGCTCCTACACTGACAGGTAAATAGGTTTGCTTTGGCATACATTATACTATACTATACTTGATGCTGTGAAAATCTAACTCTCTTGCTCTAGTTCCTTGCTTTTCACAAGTGAAGTACAATATTACTGGCTTACAAATTTCATTTATTTTCAATTTGGTGTTTTTTTTCCCTGTGGATAGTAACATGGACCCAAAAGTTTATTATAACAATCACTAAACATAAGTCATAGAACTAAATCCTGGCACATAAGAGTTTGTTCATAGAGACACACACACACACACACACACACACACACACACACACACACACACACACACTGCTACAGACAGTTTATAGAATTGCCATTTTACCTATATGAACATCTTTATGATGCGAGAAGAAATAGGGAAACAATAAAAACAAATAAATAATTAATGGTGGACATACCTCTCAATTATAACTCATTATGAGGAACTTTTCTTATTATGTGCCTAAAAGGACCATTTCCTTACTGCTCCATACAGAAATATGCCACCATTCTCCACTTATAAGCTCAAGAGCGCAGGTCATCTCTGTGCTCTCTATGGCCAAAAGTATGGCATCAATGGGATCAGACAATATCCCAGGTTAGCTTTTAAAGAACTTAAAACATGACCTAGTTGACCCACTTGGATCCCTATTCAATAACAGCCTTCAGACAGGATATGTTCCGGCAGAATGGAGATCAGTAACAGTCTGCACAAAGGGGACCATCGACTGACCCCATAAATTATAGAACCATTAGCCTGACTAGCCTCACACGCAGTGCCATGAAAAGAATCATTATATACCTTATCGACAAGGACCTACATAATCTCCATACTCTGGACCTGACCCAGTTTGGATTTGTTAAGGGTAGATCATATCTGATAAACCTGGATGACATATCTGAGGAGGTCATCAAGGCCATGGATGAAGGAAAGACTGTGCATACCACCTAGCTTGTCCTAGCAGAGGCATTTACACAATGCCCCACTCTTATAGACAAACTGTCTCAGCTAGGAATTAAGCCCATGTCACTAGGTGGGTAGCCAAATGGCTCACCGACAGAACACATATTGTCAAAGTAGGTGAATCCACTCCTAGTAAAAGACCAGTCACCAGTGGCATAACATAGGTTCTGTGCTGGGCCCTTTACTGCTCAGAATGTATTTCTCAGAGGTCCACGCAAACATGGATGGCCTTTGGCTGACCAAGTTTGCTGATGACTGCAAACTGGAACAATCAGTGAGTCCCCAAATGATACTTATATACTGTAGAAAGTATAGAAAGGATTATGCCAGACAAATGATTGGTGCCAAAGCCATGGAATGAAACTAAATGCAAAAAAAAAACTGCATAGTCATTCCCTTTAGGAAAGCCAACACCCCTGTGAATTAGAATATAGACAGTACGGGTCTATATTAGAAGACAGAATGAAAAAAACAGCGAAAAGACTGGACCTCGAAGTGCTGCTTGCCAGATCGCGGTACAGTGCAGATTGGAGTATTTGCCCTTTTCTCACTGAAGTTTGATCTCGGAGTTGGTATATATATTTAGCGGGGGGGGGACACAGCCCTCCTCAATAGCAAGTTCGATGTCCAGTCTTTTTGATGTTTAGACGTTCGCTATTTTTTTCATTCGGTCCTTTAATATAGACCCGATAGTACCCACCCCCCCCAAGAGTAGACCCGGTGGTATGTGATCTGGGTACTGAAGTCGATAGCAATCTGAACCATGTGTCCAAAGGCAAAGCATCCAGATGAAAGGAAGTTATAATCCCATTATACTCTGCCATCATCAGGCCAACAATTGAGTACAATGCACCCTTTTGCTTGTACCTCACCAGACACTTGCAGCAGCTGGAGAGACCCCAGAGATTTCTCACCAAGAAAATACAGGGTACACAAAACAAGTCCTAGGTGGAAAGATTGAAAGCCCTCTCACTGTATTTAGTCTCCTACAGGCTACTAATGGGGTGATCTGTGTTTGGTTTAGGGCAGTCTCTGACCCTGATCTGATGGATATGTTACACATTCATAAATCAAACTGCACAAGGGTCACTTGCTTGGATTTTAATCGAGCCTCTGACATGAATAAATCCTGTTGGAGAGATAGATACAACTCTGAGAGACTGCTGTTCTGTGGAACAAGCTTCCCAATCATGTGAAGCAGAGCTCCTTCTTGACCCCCTTCAAGCACAACCTTGTTCAATGCATGGGTATTCACTCCTGTGGTGGCACCCCTTCTTGATGAATACGCTTTAGTCAGTGTGAAATTCCTGTGAATGCATATAAAACTCATAGTGTCAGAAAGTAAATGAAGATGCTAGGAATGCAGGACAGAGATCACAGACTTGTATAAAGGGGTTAACTAAGGGCACAAATGCATGTAAAAGCAAATGTGGGGATGGACTTTTTTGTCCTCATTAAACAGTTTACAAGAACAATAGGAATATTGATGCAAGCCCATTTCTCATTTAGGGTTTCTTCAGCCACAGGAGCATCAGAAACATGAGGTTACAGAACTGGTAACTTTGAAATCACTAGCACACCTATTGAGAAATATCTATCTGAAATACACACTTACACTATTCATTCCTTTCAAAAATATTTTTGTTGTTGCCAATAAAGCAGATTA